>NC_046157.1:139496190-139653569 GCF_011064425.1 Rattus rattus | reverse complement strand
GAACTGTCGGGGGCAATGGGGGGAGGAGTGGGGAGGAACACCCATAAGGAAGGGAGGAAGGGGATGTTTGCCGGAAGCAGGAAAAGGAATAACACTCAAGAAATGTACATAAGAAATACTCAAGTTAATAAAAAAAAAAAGTAAAGATTACTATGAACTCATATATTGTGGTACTTATTTATTATTTGATGGTATTTAGAATCACCATGGTAATAAACCTCTGGGAAATGTTTCAGAGAGAGACTTCCGTTAGAGGAAGGATACTGAGCAGAAATCATCTCTCTCAAGATAAAAAAAAAAAAAGTATAAAAGTTAACTTCAAATTAACACTTGAAATTTTTAAAAAGTATAATGAAATTGTATAAATCTTTTCCATTAGCACATGGTGTATTTTGAACGTGCCTGGTTTCTCAACTTTTCACTGTATAATATTACCCACAAATCACTGAGAACATTCTCAATGTTTTAAGACATCTATAAATCACTGTATACTCCTGAACTCATTCTGCATATTGGAGCTGTTAGATCAATCACACACACATACACACTTTCATATGCAATCTTTAACCTGCACAGCAAGAGCAGGTAAACATTTACAGAAGATATATACTTTATTCTACCTCATCAGTGATGTGTGGGCTTGGGTTAAATTGTCAATTAATTCAAAGTATTTCACCAAGCATAACAGATATTTATATAAGAGCAACAAAATTATTGACATGTCAGGCAACAAAAAATAATATTGTGAAGCAACAGCTACATTTTATGTATAAATGGATTTTTGTGCTTTGAATTCATATATGTGAAGCAGTGATGACGATGGTGGTGGTGATAATGGTGATAGTGATGGTGGTGATGGTGATGGTGACAACAATGAAATTGTCATTGAAGTTATATTCCAGTTATTGCTCATGATAGTTAAGTTGTAGTAAATTTATAGTTCACAAAATTCTAAGATACTTACTGATCATTACTATAATTTACAGTTGATGGATCTGGGGTTGTGGTTCATCTGGTAGAATACTTGTTTAGTATGCACAAAGCCCTGAATTTGATCCCCAGCACCTCCCACACTGGGCATGATTGTACACAGATATAGTCCTGGCACTTGGGTGGTACAAGCAGAAGGATTAGAAGTCCAAAGTTTTCCATGGGTACATAAAAAATTAAGGCAAGTTTGGGCTATATAAGACCCTATCTCTAATCATCATCATCACTACCACCATCATCACCACCACCACCACCAACAGAAGAAGAAGAAGAAGAAGAAGAAGAAGAAGAAGAAGAAGAAGAAGAAGAAGAAGAAGAAGAAGAAGAAGAGAAAAAGAAAGAGAAAAAGAAGGAAAATTTAGAGATGAAGCACAGAGAAATTAAATACCTTAACTCAGGATCATGCAGAGAATGGTTTGCATCATGATTATAAACGACACACATTTCCTTACTCTATTTAAAGGGCTCCTTTGGTTAAATTGTTATGTTAGGCACACAATTCACAAAAACTCATTCTACTGCCCTCATGGTGCACAGCTCAGATCACATAGATATGAAGGGAATGATAGCAAGTAACAGAATCAAAATCAGTGCCAAGGAGTGAAGTGAAATTGTCAATTTACTTTTAAAACAAAAGTGGCACAATTGACATTGTATTTAAGGAAAAAGGTGACCAAAAGAAGCAATATAAAAAGAAAACAAGCTCATGAGAATATGTATTCATTCAAATAAATAAATTAGATACAGGGATTAGAGCTTTGACTAAGGGGAGAAACCAAATGAATATAAGGTGCATAAGAATATTCAAAGATATTTCCCCACCAAAGGCCTCCAATGAATTCAAAGGACAATAGGCAGCCACCAATGGATTCAAAAGGTAATAGACCCCACCAATGAGAAATAACCAACCCATGCTGTAACCTAAAGCCTATACCCTGAAACAGTATAAAGGGTGCGGGCCTTTGTTCTTCGGGGTCACCTCTGCCCCAGTTGCAGAATGACCCCAGTGTACTGGATCAATAAACCTCTTGCTTATTGCATCGAGAAAAAAAAGAATATTCATGTGAAATATTCATGTGAAAACATATACTAGAGGCACAGAAGAAAAACCTAATTTGTCTATAATGAGATAGACTCTTTATATACTTTTATACTTTTTATACTTTCCTGATGTAGAAAATCAGATGTAATAGAAAGCAGAAACTTCCTGTTGTTGTAAAAATCTAAAAAATAAAAATGTTCTCTTTTATCTCCTACTAGATCCGTCACCGCAGTGCCCCAAGATATCTGCTGGATATTTTAATTCTCAGTCAGCAAAACCTCTCACCTGCTTTGCTCCATCCCATATCACACTGCTGAAGGCTTCTCTCTGAGCCGTCAGCAATCTCTCTACCTATCTAGTTCCCAAGGCAGGTTTCCATGCCAGAAACACTCATCCCAGCTCCGTGGTGGCCCAGATCAACTGCCCCACACTCCATTACACTTAAATCTACACATGAAAGAACACACAACACAATAACCCTTGACCCAATTGATAAGATATAATTGCCCACCTAAACATACAAAGCCCAGTACCATCCATCCCTTAAGAACATTAATAACAACCTGTAAATACACAGAGCAGAATCTTAACATCACCTTGATTGTTGTCTACTGGCTACTCTCTTGTCTCCATCTCTGTCCCGCAGAAAGGAGCGACACCATGGCGTTCTTCTCAAAGCAGTTTATTCAGGAACCTTTCTTTCTGCATGCAAGCAGCAATCTCTCTTTTCTTCCTTTCATTCTCCCCCCAGTCCCCAAGCACACTCCCTTATATCCTCCCTCAACTCTGCCTCCTCCATCCAGACTGTGTAATCTCAGTTCATAGGTCCACGTCACATGGCCTGATCTTGCGTCATGGTGTGCCTGCGCAGCTCTCACAATGGACGTGGCTAGTTTCAGGTGTGAGGAAGTCAGGTGCTAGTCATGAGACTTAGCTGCAGTCCATCTTGGGACTGCCGCCACACCTGCTCCCCACATCCTTAGTGACTGTATAGCTCAGAATGGCTCCCTACACTCTCTCTCTCCCCCTCTTTTGTTCCTGTCTTCTCCTCTTCCTTCAAACTCTTCTCCTGCCCATCCTTCCTTCTCATTCAATGACAGGCCTCCTTCTATCCTGTTCCTGCCTTCACCTCTATTTTACAAATTAAATGGGGAAAAGGTTTTGGTGAAGTCACCGAGTCCTGAGTATAAGAGTACTCAGCCATCCTTGAGGCAGTGGGATTAGCATCAAAGTACAGATAAGTCCAGGGCCAACCACAACTCCCACATCTATCTGTTCCCAAATCCCTTGGGAGAGAGTGCTGGAGTCTCAGAAGTGTGGACAAATCCTGAGAGCTCATGCTAGACCACCACTTCTGCTCAACTTGTTGGCCCAAGAAAAACCTGCCTGGAGACCTCTGGACACAGGAACTGAGGAGCAGTCTGGGTTAGGACCCTTCTAGTCTCTGCATGTGCCTAGAGCTGAAAGCCAGTAGCCAGGAGTGCTGACATACCTGAGAGCAGAGGTAAGACCACCACTTCTGCTCTGAGGCACCCACCTGGAGCCTTCAGAACATAAGCTCCTGTCCCAGGAGCTGTCTGGGACAGGATCCTTAAGGTTTCTGCCTGTGCTCAGAGCTCACCCAGGCCCACATATCTCTGTACCCAAAACCCATGGGGCGAGAGCTGGACTCTCAGAAGTATTCATGTATTCATTCCTGAGACAATCCTGAGAGCTCAGGGAGACCACCAACTCTGCTCACATTCCTTGTCCAAGAGGAACCTGCATGGAGATCTCTGGACACAGGAAGCAAGGGTGGTCTGAGACTGGACACTTCGGGTCTCTGCCTGTACCTAGAGCTGAAGTCCAGTCACCAGAAGCACTGAAACACCTAAGAACAGAGGAACCACCAAGGGGCAATCTGGGACAGGATCTTCCGGTTTCCACCTGACCCTGTGATCCAGCTCTCTGTAACCAAATCTTGCTGGAAGACAGTCAGTCTTGTGGAGTGCTGATAGAAGAATCGAGTCACTGTCAAAGACAGCAAGACCTGCTAACACCAAAGACAACCAGACAGATGGCGAGAGGCAAGTGCAGAAATCTAAGCAACAGAAACCAAGACTACTTGGCATTATCAGAGGCAAGTTCGCCCACCAGAAAAAATACTAGATATCCCAAAGCACCTGAAAAGCAAGATTTGGATTTAAAATCACATCTCACAATAATGACAGAGGACTCTAAGAAGGATATAAATAACTCCCTTAAAGAAATACAAGACAACACAGGTAAATAAGTAGAAGCTGTTAAAGAGGAGACACAAAATTCCCTTAAAAAATTACAGGAAAATGTAAGCAAACAGGTGAAGTATTTGAAATGGAAATAGAAACAATGAAAAGAAAGACAACACTGGAGATAGAAAACCTAGAAAAGAAATCAGGTGTCATAGATGCAAGCATCACCAACAGAATACAAGATATAGAAGAGAGAATCTCAAGGGGCAGCAGATACCATAGAACACATTGAAACAACCACCAAAAAATGTAGAACAAAAAAATGTCCTACCCAAAGTATCCAGAAAAATCCAGGACACAATGAGAAGATCAAACTTAAGGATAGTAAGTATAGAAGAGCGTGAAATTTCCCAACATAATGGGCCAGTAAAAATAATAGAAGAAAACTTCCCTAATCAAAAGAAAGAGAAGCCCATAAACATAAGAGAATCCTACAGAACTTAAAATAGATTGGACTAGAAAAGAGATTTCTCTCATCATATAATAGTCAAAAGACAAAATGCACAAAATACAGAGAGATTAAAAGCAGTAAGGGATAAAGTTAAAGTAACATACAAAGGCAGAACTTTAAGAATTACACCAGAGTTCTCACCAAAGACTATGAAACTCAGAAAATCGTGGACAGATGTCATACAGACTATGAGAGAACACAATTCTTCATAGAGTTAGAAAGAGCAATTTGCAAATTCATTTGGAATAACAAAAAATCCAGGGTAGCAAAAACTATCCTCAACAATAAAAGAACTTCTGGGGTAATCACCATCCCTGACCTCAAGCAGTATTACAGAGCAATAATGATAAAAACTGTATGGTATTAGTACAGAGACAGGCAGGTTGATCAATGGAATCAATTGAAGACCTAGAAAAGAACCCTCACACCTATGGTTACTTGATATTTGACAAAGCAGATAAAATTATCTAGTGGAAAAGAGAGAGCATCCAACTAGAGGTCAGCATGTAAAAGAATGAAAATCGATCCATTCTTATCACCCTGTAAAAAGCTCAAGTCCAAGTGGATCAAGGACCTCCAAAAAAATTCAGATACATTCAAACTAATAGAAGAAAAATGGGGAAGAGCCTTGAATACATGGGCATTGGAGAAAATTTCCTGAGGAGAACACCAAGCTTATGCTCTAAGATCAAGAATTGACAAATGGGGTTGGGGATTTAGCTCAGTGGTAGAGCGCTTGCCTAGGAAGCGCAAGGCCCTGGGTTCGGTCCCCAGCTCGAAAAAAAAACCAAAAAAAAAAAAAAAAAGAATTGACAAATGGGACCTCTAAAATTGCAAAGCTTCTGTAAGGCAAAGGACACTGTCATTAGGACAAAAGGGCAATCAACAGATTGGGAAAAGATCTTTACCAATTCAACATCTGATAGAGGGCTTATATCCAATATATACAAAGAATTTAATAAGTTAGATTTCAGAGAGCCAAATAACTTTATTAAAAATGGGATACAGAGCTAAACAAAGAATTCATAGCTGAGGAATGCCGAATGGCTGAGAAGCACCTAAAGAAATGTTCAGCATCCTTAATCATCAGGGAAATGCAAATGAAAACAACCCTGAGATTCCACCTCAAACCAGTCAGAATGGCTAAGATAAAAACTCAGGATTTCCCTGGACCCAAATCCCATGAGGAAGATAGCTGAACACCCAGGAGTGTAGACATCCTGAGACCACAGGAGAGACTGCCACCTCTGCACATCTCTGCCCACATCCCCAGTCCAAGGGGAAACTGCACAGTGCCTCTGGACACTGGGATATAGGAACAGACAGCCACCAGTACCTGCAGTTCTGGTCTGCTCCCAAGACCTAACTGAACAGACCAAACAGTTCCCTGTACCCAAATCCAGTGGGGGTGAGAGCTGGACCCTCAGAAGTGTGGACACTCCTGAAAAGTCAGAGTCAGTGCCCACACTCCAGACCCAAGAGGGAATTGCCTAGTGCCAACTGTGCCCACTGGGTGCAAGGACCTAGGAGCAATCAGGGGCAGGACCCTTTGATTGTTGCTCATGCCTAGAGCTGAAAGACAATCTCCAGGATCACCAACACACCTGAAATCAGAGCACCTGTTCTCAGAAAAGACTGAAAGAAAACAGGAAAACAGTTTTACAGAAGTGCTGACACAGAATCCTACAGCAGGGTCAAGTCGCTCTCAGAAACAGCAAGACAAACAAACACTAGAGACAACCCAATGGCTAGAGGCAAGTGCAGGAACCCAAGCAACAGAAACCAAGACTATTTGGCATCATCAGAGCCCAGTTCTCCCACAAATGAAAATACAGGATTTCAAAACACACCAGAAAAGCAAGATTTAGAATTAAAAATCACATTTTTTGATAATGATGGAGGACCTTAAGAACCTTAAAGAACTCCCTTAAAGAAAAGTAGGAAAACACAGGTAAACAAGTAGAAGCCCTAAGAAAGGAAACACAAAAATTCCTGAAAGAATTATAGGAAAACAGAACCAAATAAGTGAAGGAATTGAAAATGGAAATAGAAGCAATAAAGAAAGCACAAAAGAAGACAACCCTGGATATAGAAAACCTAAGGAAGAGACAAGGAACCATAGATACAAGCATCACCAACAGGATACAAGAGATAGAAGAGAGAATCTCAAGTGTAGAAGATACCATAGAAAACATCGACACAACTATGAAAGATAATATAAAACAGAAAAAGCTCCTAGCCCAAAACATCCAGGAAATCCAGGACACAATGAGAAGATCAAACCTAAGGATAGTAGGTATAGAAGAGAGTAAAGACTGCCAATTTAAAGGGCCAGTAAATATCTTCAACAACATCATAGAAGAAAACTTCCATAACCTAAAAAAAGAGATGCCCATAAAATACAAGAATCCTACAGAACTCCGAATAGATTGGACCAGAAGAGAAATTCCTCCTGTCACATAATAGTTAAAACACTAAATGCACAAAACAAAGAAAAAATATTATAAGCAGTAAGGAAAAATTGTCAAGAAACATATAAAGGCAGACCTATAAGAATTACATCAGACTTATCACCAGAGACTATGAAAGCCAGAAGATTCTGGACAGATGTCATACAGACACTAAGAGAACAAAAATGCCAGCCCAAGTTACTGTATTCAGCAAAACTCTCAATTAACATAGATGGAGAAACCAAGATATTCCATGGCAAAACCAAAATTACACAATATCTTTCTACAAACCTAGCCCTACAAAGGATAATAGATGGAAAACTCCAACAAAAGGAGAGAAACTACATTGTACAGAAAGCAAGAATATAATTTCTTTGCAATGAAACCAAAAGAGAGACACACAAATATAATTTCACCTCTAACAATGAAATAACAGGTAGCAACAATCACTATTCTTTAATATCTCTCAACATCAATGAACTCAATTCACCAATAAAAAGACATAGACTAACAGCCTGGATACCTAAAGAGACCAAGCATTTTGCTGCATTCAGGAAACACACCTCAGAGACAAAGACAGACAGTACCTCAGAGTAAAAGGCTAGAAAACAACTTTCCAAGCAATGGCCTGAAGAAACAAGCTGGAGTTGCCATTCTAATATCAAGTAAAATTGACTTTCAACCAAAAGTCCATTAAAAAAGATTAGGAAGGACGCTTCATATTCATCAAAGGAAAAATCCACCAAGATGAACTCTCAATCCTAAATTATTATACTCCAAATGCAAGGGCACCTACATTCAAAAAAGAAACCTTACTAAAGCTCAAAGAACACATTGAACCTCATATGATAAGAGTAGGAGATTTCAATGCCCCACTGTCATCAATGGACAGATCATGGAAACAGAAATTAAACAGAGACATAGAGAAACTAACAGAAGTTATGAACCAAATGGATTTAACAGTTATTTATAGAATATTTCATCTTAAAACAAAAGGATATACCTTCTTCTCATCACCCCATGGTACCTTCTCCAAAATTGACCATATAATTAGTCACAAAACAGGCCCCAACAAATAGAGGAAGATAGAAATAATCCTATGCATCCTATCAGATCACCACGCACTAAGACTGGTCTTCAATAACAACAATAATGACAGAAAGTCCACATATACATGGAAGTTGAACAGTGCTCTACTCTCTGACAACTTGGTCAAGGATGAAATAAGAAAAGAAATTAAAGACTTCTTAGAATTTAATGAAAATGAAGGTACAATATTCTCATAATTATGGGACACAATGAAAGCTGTGCTAAGAGGAAAACTGATAGCTCTGAGTACCTGCAGAAAGAAACAGGAGAGACCATATATCAGCTGCTTCACAGCACACCTAAAAGCTCTAGAACAAAAAGAAGTAAACCTAAAAGGAGTAGAAGGCAGGAAATAATCAAACTCAGGGCTGAAATCAACCAAGTAGAAAAGAAAAGGATTATACAAAGAATCAACAAAACCAGGAGCTGGTTCTTTGAGAAGATCAACAAGATACATAAACCCTTAGCCAGACTAACCAGAGGTCACAGAGAGTGTATCCAAATTAACAAAATCAGAAATGAAAATGACACATAACAACAGAGTCTGAAGAAATTAAAAACATCATCAGATCCTAATACAAAAGCCTATATTCAACAAAACTTGAAAATCTGGAGGAAATAGACAATTTTCTAGACAGATACCAGGTACCGAAGTTAAACCAGGAACAAATAAACCATCTAAAGAACCCCATAACTCCTAAAGAAATAGAAGCAATTATTAAAAGTCTCCCAACCAAAATGAGCCCAGCACCAGATGGGTATAGTTCAGAATTCTATCAGATCTTCATAGAAGACCTAATACCAATGCTCTCCAAACTATTCCACACAATAGAAAGAGACATAGTACTACCAAATTCCTTCTATGAAGCCACAATTATGCTTATACCTAAACCACCCAAAGACCCAACAAAGAAAGAGAACTTCAGACCAATTTCCCTTATGAATATCGATGTAAAAATACTCAATAAATTTCTTGCAAACCAAATCCAAGAACACATCAAAACGATCATCCATGATGATGAAGTGGGCTTCATCCCACTGATGCAAGGATGGTTTAATATACGAAAATTTATCAATGCAATCCCATAAACAAACTCAAAGATAAGAACCACAGGATCATTCCATTAGATGCTGAGAAAGCATTTGACAGAATTCAGCACCTCTTCCTGATGAAAGTCCTGGAAAGATAAGGATCTCAAGGCCCATATCTAAACATAGTAAAAGCAATATACAGTAAACCAGTAGCTTACGTTAAACTAAACGGGGAGAAACTTGAAGCAATTCCACTAAAATCAGGGACTAGACAAGGCTGCCCTCTCAAAATCCTAGCCAGAGCAAACAGACAGCGAAAGGAGGTCAAAGGGATACAAATTGGAAAGGAAGAAGTCAAAATACCACTATTTGCAGATGATATGATAGTGTACTTAAGTGACTCCAAAAGTTCCAACAGAGAACTACAAAGCCTGATAAACAACTTCAGCAACGTGTTGGGGTATAAAATTAACTCAAACAAATCAGTAGCCTTCTTCTACTCAAAGGATAAACCAACCAAGAAAGAAATTAAGGAAATGACATCCTTCACAATAGTCCCAAATAATATAAAATACCTCGGTGTGACTTTACCCAAACAAATGAAAGATCTGTATGATAAGATCTTCAAGTCTCTGAAGAAAAAAAAATTGAGGAAGATCTTAGAAGATGGAAAGCCTCCATGCTCACGGATTGGCAGGATTAATATAGTAAAGATGGCCATTTTACCAAAAGCAATCTACAGATTCAATGCAATCCCCATCACAATTCCTACTCAGTTCTTTATAAGATAGAAAGAGCAATTTTCAAATTCATCTGGAATAACAAAAAATCCAGGATAGCAAAACTATACTCAACAATAAAAGAATTTCTGGGGGGAAGTTCACCATCCCTTTCTTCAACTATTGTTACAGGGCAATAGTCATAAAAACTGTATGGTATTGGTGCAGAGAGAGGCCAGTAGACCAGTGGAACAGAATTGAAGACCCAGAAATGAACCCATACACCTATAGTCACTTGATCTTTGACAAAGGAGATAAAACCATCCAATGGAAGAAAGATAAAATTTTCAACAAATGGTGCCGGTTCAAATGGAGGTCAGCATGTAGAAGAATGCAAATTGATCCATTCTTAATCACCCTGAACAAAGCTTAAGTCCAAGTGGATCAAGGATCTCCACATCAAACCAGATAGACTCAAGCTAATAGAAGAAAAAGTGGGGAACTGTCTCGAACACATGGGCACTGGGGAAAACTTCTTGAACAAAACACCACTGGCTTATGCTTTATAATCAAGAATTGATAAAGTGAGAACAGGACTCCCCTGGAGGGAATGAGAGGAAGTATTGAAAGAGTTGAAGGAGCTTGAAACTCCATAAGAACAACAATGCCAACCAACCAGAGAATTCACAGACTAAACCATTGCAGAAACACTATACATGGGCTGACCCAGGGCTCCAACTGCATATATAGCCTTGTTGGGGCACCAGTGGAAGGGGAAGCCCTTGGTCCTGCCAAGGTTGGACCCCAGTGCAGGGGAATATGGGGGGAACAGTAAAGGGGATGGATGGGAGAAATATCCGAATGGGGGAATGGGAGGGGATAGGGGCTTGTGGAAAGGGAATAACATTTGAAATGTAAATAAAGAAATATATCTAATAAAAAAATTAAAAAAAAAACTCAGACAACAACAGATGCTGGTGAGGACAAGGAGAAAGAGGAACACTTCTCCATTGTTGGTGGGATTGCAACCTGGTACAACCACTCTAGAAATCAGTCTGGCGGTTCCTCAGAAAATTGGACTTAGTACTACCTGAGGACCCAGCTATACCACTCATGGGTGTATACCCAAAAGGTGCTCCAACATATTAACAAGGACACATGCTCCACTATGTTCATAGCAAGAAGCTAGAAAGAACCCAGATGTTCTTCAAAAGAGGAATGGATACAGAAAATGTGGTACATGTATACAACGGAGTACTACTCAGGAATTAAAAATGATTACTTCATGAAATTCATAAGCAAATGGCTGAAACTAAAAAATACCGTCCTGAGTGAAGTAATCCAATCACAAAAAAATGCATGTTATTCACTCACTGATAAGTGGTTATTAGCCCCAAAACTCAAATTACCCAATATACAATTCACAGACCACATGAAGCTCAAGGATGACCGAAGTGAGGATGCTTCTATCTTTCTTTGAAGGAGGAGATATGTAGACAAAGTTTGGAGCAGAGACTGAAGTAATGGCCCTTCAGAGCCTGCCCCACCTGCAGATCCAGCCCATATACATATAGCCAACAAACCTAGACAATATTGCTGATGTCAAGATGTGCATACTTACAGGAGCCTGATATAGCTGTCTCCTGAGAGGCTCTGCCAGAGCCTGACAAATACAGAGGCAAATGCTCACAGCCAACCATTGAACTGAGAACAGGGTCACCACTGGAAGAGTTAGAGAAAGGATTGAAAGAGCTGAAGTGGTTTGCAACCCCATAAGAACAGCGATACCAACCAATCAGTGCTCCCAGGGACTAAACCATTATCCAAAGAGTATACATGGCTCCAGCTGCATTTGTAACAGAGGATGGTCTTGATGGGCACCAACGGGAAGAAAAGCCCTTGGTCCTGCCAAGGCTGGACTCCCAAGTATAGGAGAATGTCAGGGCAGAGAGGCGGGAATGGGTGGGTGGGGGAAAGGAGATAACATTTGAAATGTAAATAAAAACTATTCAGTAAAAAATTATTTAAAAAAATAGAAAGTGGAAACTCTCACTTACACATAGGCTTTGCCATAGATATGTCCACGTGAAATATCACATATGTCCTCAAATATGTTGATATTCAAGATTGTTTTAAGTAGTACATATGTCAGTACACATCAGTTAAAACTAACCCATCATGTATGTAATGGACTGACTGAACATAGTTGGACTGATGAACTAATTGAAATGATGAGAAATGTATAATTAAGGAAATGCCCTAATTCCCTGTGCAATACAGTGCCCCTGGCTTTACGTTATGATTTTAAGACTTTACCTGAGGCAGCCCAGAACCATCCAATGTTCTCAGTTACCTAAGAGAGGAAATAAAGTTTTTAAGGAAGCATTTTTGATATAAGAGCCACAAAAAACAAACAAACAAATGAACAAACAAACAAACAAATGTACAAACAAGCAAACAGTGTACATGTCTATTACTCGGGTACTTTTAAAAATTTCTGCTCTCTCTTGAGAAGCTCACATCCACACTTGAGTACATTTTATTCTTTCCTAGAACAACTCTTTATTTCCTAATCCCATACTTAAAATCTAGGTTTAAAAATGTCCTTTAATAAACTATAATCCCCCTCCCTGCCCTTGAGATGCTCATACCCACAGTTCAGAATGTTTTAATCTTTCCCCGAGTGTCTCTCTTAACCTCCATACTTAAAATCATGTTTTAAAGAATGACTTTTAATAAGCTGCAAGTCTTGCTTAGGGAAGCCCACACGTACCCTGGCATGCACTTACCCTTACACTTTCTGGGGCCCTCTTTTTTTCCTGCTTCATGTTGATTCATACTGAGACGCTTCTTTTTCATTGAAGCCATGAATTCTGGTCTTTGAAGATAACACCTTAGGCTGATGCCAATGACAGACTGGTGTGGAGTTGTGTCTCTGTCCCTGTTGCAGTAGACACAGCTAGCTGATAACTCAAATCCAGTTGCCAATGTTGACTTTCTGTTCTTACTGCTTTTCTATTTCATAACGAAAATAGTCACCTATCTGTGCTGATATAACAAAAACACTCAAGACTGGGTAATTTACAGATAATAGAAATCAGTGTCGCAAACTTCTGAATGTTAGGAAATTGAAGCACAAACCATTAGGAGATTTAGATTCTGATGAGGAGACCCTTCTGTACTTTCCACTCCACCTTGTTGCTATATCCTCTGGCGAGAAGAAAGGCTGTCTCTACACAAGACAGAAGGGATGGAGGATAGAGATGAGACTAAAATAGTTCTTTTCAACCCTTTTATAGGTCACTTGGGACTTTCCAAATCTCTCATCTCTTATGCCAACACAATGGGATGAAATTTCATTGTAAATTCCGGAGGGGACATGTAGCCTTTGCTTAACTCTAATGTTACCATTTTTAATGTAACTAGTGTAGAAAACCAAAAAGATTAAATTAGTAATAGAAAACAAGTGAATTTAAACATTGCAAAACATTATTTAAGTGTCAGGAGCCCGAGGCTTTTCTGTGTAGGTGGTAGCAGCCTTTAGGGAGTTGTGCTAGCTGTGCATGGTAAACTCTACGTACCACCACTCTAATCTTGCCACCTCTCTAAAACGATTCCCCTTTTGTCTCTGGATTCATGTTTAATTACAAGGGAAACTTCAACATGAAATGTCGAATTAGTGTGGAAATGACTATCATGAAGCTATTGTGCCCTGAGATGGTAGTTTCACAGACATGCAGAAACATTCACAACTATCTTACCCATGTCCTCGTCAGGAATATATTCAAGCATCTACTTTCATCATTGGATGATCCTTCATACTTCTCTCAAAGCATGACTTCTCCACTCAGTCCTGTTTGGGTATAGTGTTGCTGTTTTTGCATTCAGCCTTAGTCTTTTCAAACTTCAATGAACTCTTTATTCCTCTAACTGCTCCTATATTACACATCATCTCCCTGTGATACTTACAGTGTCTCTGTAACATGGGATTCTCCAGAGCAATATGGTCATAGAATCTATGAGGTCGGATGTAAGTGAACAGTGAGTTAGGATTGAAGAGGATTCTTAGCACCCATCAAGTATTGGCAGAGTGTCTCTAGCCTACCTCTTTTGAAGCCAGAATCTCTCCATTGATATATGAATTTACTCAACCCAACACTTCCCTCGCCACTAATCTGTGGATATCTAAAAGAAAGTGAAACACATCGATCAAAATGATGATGATTATTAGCAGGTAACTTTTAGAATCCTCACAAAACCAAATATTTCTGAACAAATTTATTATATTTATCTTCTATATTTTTATTATTTTTAATGATTCCGTTGTAGACAACATGATTACACTTTTTAAAAGGAGAACATCAAATTAGTATTTAATTGTTCAGGAACACCAAATAATATAAAATAATTACTAATTAATGTTTCAAGATTTCCGAATCTAGACCTTTATAATCAAGCATATGTAGGTTTCACAAATTCTGTAAATTGCACGTACAAAAGTGGATATTTTTCCTTTTGAGAATGGATTGATTTTACATTAATTTTCATTTCATATTTCAAGAGAGTGTGCTATGGGAAGAGAATCCAATGGTGAAAGTAGATGCTTGACTATATTCATGACAAGCCATGCTGTTAGTTGAGCTACCACAGAAGCTGACAGTGGCTCTGATAGAAATGTTTCTGCCATGACCCACGTTAGTAACCAGCTTAAAGAGTGGTTAAAACTTCAGCACTCTGTCTCACGAGGCAGAATGAGTTAACACGAGTGTATCACAGTTACTTCTGATACCCTGAAGAATCAACAGAGGGTCAGAATGATAGCTGCACCAGAAGAATGCTTGTCACAAGGAAAACAAATGTATTAGGACATGTTTTGAAATGATGGAAGAGTGCTCCTTAGTTCATGAATTTATTTCACTTCTTTCAGTCCCAACTGCAGAAATTTAGAGCAAGATGTAAAACTAAATAAAACCACTCAGAGCTAAAAATCTCCTTTGATTTAATGCCAGTACAAAGTCAAATTAAGAAAGACCCTGGCTATATTCTACTTTCTATTTGTTCTTGGGACTAGGGAAGCCCAAACCTCCACAAAGATGCTGTACACACTGGCAAGTGGCTTCAAAACTAAACCAATGTCTTAATTGAAAAGGAAAGTTAACTGACACATAGAAAATACCCATGATATGCAAATCACCTTCCCTCAACCATATAGTCTGTGATCAAATGGGATTTGCTTCTTTTGAACATTTTTTTTAGTTTGATTTCATTTGCACCCCTAGAAATAGCAAGAGAATCTAACCCTCTTTGTTCTGCAAAGTCAGGCTTAAAATGTTATTTTTTTTCTCTCTAGTATGGAATGACTTGTGTCAGTGGATCCTCCTTTATGTATGCCTGCTTTCCGTTGTTTTGTTTTGCTATTTTGATTCTTATTGATGACGGGGATTTTATTCCTGTCTTCTCAGGTCGTGGAAACTGAGGCAAAGAAAGACTTGTTCACTCTGGAACAGTTACCCTTGTGCAGTAGGAAATAATCTGGAGCTTTCTTTGTACAGACTCACGAAGAAAGTCCTCTGAGTATGACTGGGAAGTGGTTTGTCCTGAGAAGCAGGAGACTCTCGTAGTTTGATTAACAATGGTCAAGAAGTGCATGATGACAGGAGCCTGATATAGCTATCTCCTGAGAGGCTCTACCAGAACCTGACAAATACAGAGGCAGATGCTCGCAGACAACCATTGGACTGAGAATGGGGTCCCCAATGGAGGAGTTAGAGAAAGGACTGAAGGAACTGAAGGGGTTTGTAACCCCATAAGAACAACAATATCAACCAACCAGACCCCCAGGTCTCCCAGGGACTAAACCACTACCCAAAGAGTACACATGGACAGACTAATGCCTCCAGCTGCTTATGTAGCAGAGGATGTCATTGTCCAGTGGCCATCAATGGGAGGAGAAGCCCTTGGACCTGTCAAGGCTCGATGCCCCAGTGTAGGGGGATGCCAGGACAGGGAGGCTGGAGTGGGTGGGTGGGTGAGGAGCACCCTCATAGAAGCATGGGGAGGGGGAAGGGATAGCGGCTTTCCACAGGAGAAACCAGGAAAGGGGATGGCATTTGAAATGTAAATTTAAAAATATCTAATAAAAGAAAAGAAAAAAAGAAGAAAAAGAATGTCACCCATAGGGAAAGCAAGCTTTTGTTTTTATTTGTTTTGCTTAATTTAAACACTTTTTCACCAAAAAATTTCAATGCTGTGAGTGCTATCCACTGTATAAAAGTCTAATGAAAGTGGCAGCAAAGAGATTTAAGGAATACAGTATACAGTGGCTGAAAAACGGGCATTTTCATAAATAACTTTAAACTCAAATGCACAAGTTAACGTTTTCTTGTGTTTATTCAGAAATCCTTGTCATCCCAATGTTGATAAAGTTCAAAACTGTTCTGAAACCTGTTTTTCCCTGTTTTATTGAATTTTCCAGATAAGAAGCTTGCTGTCTGTCATGGGTACGTGAAACAACACCCTCACAGTTCTTCATTTTCTGCACTATCTTGTAAAACAGAGAGTCCGGAAACACTGCGGCATGATTTGTTTTTAATTGTTTTTAATCAAGGACCATATAACAAACAAAGGTGCATTGTAATAAAAATGTATGTATATAAAGAAAACTTTAAAAGAAAATACATGGATGGTACGCAGTGCAGGACATTTGAATCAGAAAAATATTGGTGTGTATTTATTTATTTTTTTGACCCAATTGGTAAGATATGATTGCCCACTTAAACATACAAAGCCCAGTACCATCCATCCCTTAAGAACATTAAAAACAACCTGTAAATACACAGAGCAGAATCTTAACATCACCTGCCATGGCTTCTCACAATCTCCCTCCTCCTGGTGTCCTGGTGTGCATTTATACTCGCAAACACACACACACACACACACACACACACACACACACACGTATGTATATATATATAATATAATTTATTTATTAATATATTTATATATTTATATTATATTGATATATTGGGGTATGTTAATGTATATTTATAATGATATATAAAACCAATATATATTAAAATTATATTTATTGCTCCTCTCTTTTTTCTGAGAGTTTAGGATTTTCTGGTATATCATGTTTTGGAATGAATGCTTATATTCTGAAGCCTGGAGTAAACCTAAATTAACCAAAATCATCTCATCGTAATTTTGTACTTTGGCCCCATCGGTTGCCTCAAAGATAGACTGTAATCTAGGTTAGTCCAATAGCAGTGAACTCTGCCACTCCTTTCAACAGCTCGGTGAAGAAATGTTATTCAACTTTCTGAAAACACAAAGCAAGGAGTCTAGTTCCGGTTATCTTCCTTCATGTGTTTAGGAAAGGAGAGACTAGAAGATGCAGATAAAACAGACACAGAGACGAGGTTAAGACACTTGCATAGTTTAAACGTGAAACCTCCGGACCTCCGCTTTGCCGATTTCCGCTGACGGTGCCGCTTTGAAGACTGTGGAGCCTTGAGGACAGGGGTCCTGGCTTCTGCCTGGTAGAAATGGGTCATTGGAGGGGATCTTTGAAGATTAATTCTCCCCTTTGTTCTGGTCCACACCCTGTGCTTCCTTGTCTGTTGTCACAATGTGAAGAACCTGGGCTGCAGTCTTTCTTTACAATAGCTCTCCTGAAATGATAGACCAAGATTTCTGAGACTCAGGGCCCACAGTAAACAATTCTTCTCTTCCATTGTTTTTCAGGTCTCTACCATAAGACAGACATAACTAACAGAAAACAAGCTCAGACTCTGAGTGATTGTTCTGACTGCTGGGTCAAACCACCAGTCGTATACCACATAGTCCCCCAGCATAAGGCAAGAAATGACCCAGTGCTTTAAAAGACACTGAACACTGGCTTCCCACCACAGTGAGTGGCAAGTGGGAAGCGGTTATAATAGGCACTTCTTTTTACCCAATCTCTTAATCACTTAAATACCTTTACTTTTCAAAAAATTTGCCCTTCAATTCAACTAATTTTCATTTAAATTCTCATTATATAAATCCAGCCCTTACTAGTTGCTTAAATTATCTTTCATTTGGTTTTCAGAAAGTTAGATCTACAGTGACTTCATTTCTTCTCTTCCTCTTCTATTTCTTAATTCTGTAATATTTTAAAATAATTAGAGGCGTGTATTATCTTTTATTTTCAATGCATTGAATTTATTTTCAATTAATGAATGTACTAATGAAGTGTGTTTTTATTCAAAATATGTGCATTCTGTCCTAATGGCCAGAAAAAAATCTGTTTCTGAAAACACAATTATAAAGCTGATATAGAGTTCCCAAAAAGGATGGACACCAGACAATAGATCCATCTGTTCTTCCCTCTCCCATTCACTCATGCCTTCTTAATTCTTCGCTTTAGAGACAAGATCTGGTGTCTTTACAAAATGAAATAGCTTAATGAAGACGCAGCCAATCCTTGGCCAGTCTAGAAAGAGGAATCACTTTGTTCTTGGACTTCCAATATCTAGCAAAATGTATTTCTGTTGTCTGTCCCAGAAGTTCTTTGGTGTTTTGTGATGGGAACCCTAAGAAAGTACTACACACAGAAACTCCAGATAACAGTAACCAAGACTGAAACGTGAATTCCTTTTATCTAAATAAGTTCTTAAAAATACAAGTTAAATTTTCATGGAAACTGTACAAGTGGTCAGTTTGCTACCTTACTGTTCCTTTCTCTGTAGACTCTATTCTCATCTACATTATGAAGTGGATGCTAAATGGGAGTTATGTCACTGCAACAGAAAAAAGAAGACATCTTATGAATATCACTTGACTTAAGAAAATTCTCTGAACTTAAGCAAAATGTTGCATGTGTCATTAACCAAAATGTAGCACAGGGAAACCCTCATTTGCAAAAACATAAACTGTAACATTTTAGATAATAGTAAATGATTTCAGCTAAAAATTAAGGCTACTTTCCCAAAGAATTCCTCAAAGACTTTTAAAAAGTATATCTATAACATTCTTTGTAATAAAATTTATACCATTAGAAGGCAAATTAACAAATGCCTTTTATAAGTTGCATACAGTGTTGAACAGGGATTGACCACAACACTTGAGCTGGTTCTGTGAACCAGATGGTGAGCACTGCTCCTGTCCCTGAGTGCTGCAGGACTGCATTTCATAAACAGGGAAATAACCTCACATCTGGAACAGTGAGAGGGGGTGAGAGTGACTGCAATTTAGTTCTGTTTAACAAACCATCCGCCCCAAAGCTTCAGTGTTCAAAAGAATTCATTGAAAATGCTTCACGCTATTGTAGTTTAATATCACTTAAGAGAAAGACAGGAGCGTGAAAAAACAATGCAAGCTTTTCTTTTGCTGAAGACAATCTGGATGTATTTTTATACAATCATTATACAAAAACTGCCAATATGTTTTAATATCCATCTCTTAGAGTTTTAGAAAAGACTCCAAATCTCCAAAAATCCCCTGGCATTACACTTTTTAAAACCATTAAAGCCTA
Organism: Rattus rattus; assembly: GCF_011064425.1. NCBI lineage: Eukaryota > Metazoa > Chordata > Mammalia > Rodentia > Muridae > Rattus > Rattus rattus. Next base: position 139,634,009 of record NC_046157.1, on the reverse strand, counting down.
TCATGAAAAATATCAATGTATATATAATCATCTAACTAATTGATTTATAAAGAATTATAAGTGCTTAGATATTAAGATTTCCAAAAATTATTTTGGTGTTTATAAATTATTTATTATTGTATAACAAGCCACTGGAGGCCTAGTGACATTTAACAAAAAAATTCAATGTAGTTCTGGTTTTCATGGTCCAGGAACTAGAGTAATTACAGAAGAAAAATTTTCCTTTTGGCCTTAGCTGGGAGTTTTCAAAGTCTAAGATAGATGATGTGACAGTGTGGATATGGTGGTATCCTCATTCATATAGGAGGATGTTAACGACACTCTTCCCTGGTACTCAGATAGGCTTTCAAATCAAACATCTTCAAGTAAGTTCTAGGTTTTGTTGTTACTCTGAGTAATTTGAACTTATTACAGTATGACAAGCAGTTACTGAGACAAATCTTTTAGATCAGTAAAGCCCAAAGACATTTTGCAGCCTATCTTCAGAAATCACGGTGCCCATCCTTGATGATATTAACAAAGAATATAACAAAATCCTGCAGGTTCATGAAAGTAAGATACACACACTCTCACACACACACACACACACACACACACACACACACACACACACACACACACACACACACCGTAGAGCTTCTTCATGTTGAACAGTGATACAGATATAGATGCTGTGGCTGTACTTTGGATCTCTCTCTCTCTCTCTCTCTCTCTCTCTCTCTCTCTCTCTCTCTCTCTCTCTGTGTGTGTGTGGTGTGTGGTGTGTGTGTGTGTGTGTGTGTGTGTGTGTGTGTGTGTGTAAAGCATGCATGCTCTATCCAAATGTATTTAGGATTATCTAACCATTATCTAACCAGGATTCATCTGTCTGTGGCATTTGCTTGAAACCTGTCCACATATCTTAGTAATGAAAGATACTATTCCTTGTGATTTCTCAAGATTCAGCAGCCAAATGCTTAGTACCCTGGTTCCAGATTCCGCTAACAAAATATGCCTGTGAATGAAATAGGCACACAGTCTACCTGACTTCAGCTACAGTCTTGAAACACATGCTCTGGCATACATAGACAAGACAGTATAGACATTGCCATAAAAATGAAAATGTGGGAGAGCAGCTACTTTGGGTACATGTTGCCAATTTAACAACCAGAACTCAGCCTTAGTTTTTAGTGATTCTTGATTCTTGCTCTGAGATTTTTGTCTCCAACCACCAAGCCAAACTTTGTCACAAAGAAGCCTATAACTGATTGCAGCTAAGTAATTTCCTCATGCAGCATTTATTTTATTTCCATGGGAGGATGTGACAATCTCTGAATTTAAAAGCTTTGTTGGTCTAAATCCAAATTGACGTGGTTATTTTAAAATTATTGTAAAATTACACACAAAGTGATAATTAATTCTGTTTCAAAATAGGAATAGCCATAGCTTCCTTCTAGGTAAAATTAACTCTAACTTAGATTTGTAGTAACACAAACATTCTTATGTCTTATTATTTAAGGAATAAATCTGAATGGCCTATTGGAAGATCCATTGTTACTAAAACATCTTTTGATTGCCTGAAAGCTTATAGGAGCATCAAACAATTCTTTTTCTTTTTCTTTTTTTATTGGATAACTTTTTATTTACCTTTCAAATATTATTCCCTTTCCTGGTTTCCCATCCATAAGCCCCCCCTATTCCATCCCCAACTCTCCAAAAAATTCTTAAATTTATTTTAATTGAACTTAAGGCCTGTGCAATAGGAGGGAAGTGATATTGGGACTTGAAACCTAGCCAACTCTACCAAGTTAGTGGGGTCATGAACCAGAGAAGAATCTACCACTTTAGTAGAAGAGCAAAATTCCTAACTACCTTCTAGATATGCATGTTTATACCCCAATATAACTGCAGCTCTCACTGTGCATCAGAGAAGCTTCCCATTGCAGCAGACAGAAACTATCACACAAAAACACAGCTATTCATACTGCAGAGAAGGATTGATGGTGGAGTGCCCATACTCAGTGGATAGGCATGTAAGAGAACTCCTGTGCCTAAGGCTCAGAGAAGATCTCAGAAAGATTGTAAGAGCCTGATGACCAGAACATATGATGTGAGGTTGAGTCTCCTAGAAAACAAAGGGAAGCAACACTCATAAGACCTCAACCAAATGGATGCCTATAGGAAACCTCAACCAAAGCACCACCACTGGACATGTTAACATGGATCTGGGAAACCTTTGAGGGCCACACCCCTAGACACAGGACTGCAAGAACTAAGGGATGTTGACCATTGATAATTAATGTATCTGAGGAGTCCAACTGCAGAGGGTCATCTCTGAAATCAAATAATACAAGCAACATAGAGCAAGTTGTGTTTATTTATAATTATATATTTATATTTATATTCATATTTTTGATTACTTATATTTATCTATAAGTAAGAGTTAATGGAAAAGAGGCCATGAATTTGAGAGGGAGAGAGTGGGGGAATATGGAAAGGGCTGGGGAGGGAGTAAAAAAAGAAGAAAGAAAGACATACTTATATTTTAATTATAAAAATAAAAACGTTAGCATATGTCTTTATTGTGTGTGTCTGTCTAGACCACATTTCCTGTGGCTGCAGCTGTGTGTGGAGGTCAGAGGACAGTTTACTGGAGTTGGTTCTCTCCTTTGTGCTGTGGATCCTGGAGACTGAATTCAACTCATCAGGCTTAGTACTGAGAACCTTTACACACACACCCAGCCATCCTGTCTCTTAAGCACCAACTTAGCCTTCTTAGCAATATGGAGAAAACCTTCTGGGAATGCAATCTAGATTGGATACTTAACTTGGACCCTCTTAGATCTTAATACCATTTGTCCATTTGGTGAGATTAAGCATAAGTAGCTATGGCTTTGTAAGTGAAGAGTCCTTACTCTTTAGGTTTACATATTATATACATAATGTTTATATTATAATATAATATATTATTTAGTTTTATATGTATATTATATATAATGTTTTTCAGACAGTTTCTTTGTTATAGCCCTGAAACTCACTCTTGTAGAGCATCATAGCTACTAATTCAAAGGTCTACCTGCCTTTTCCTCCTGAGTTCTAGAATTAAAGATGTGCATCACCACACCAGGCTAAATTGAGTTACTTTAAAAATAATCTATGTACTGGATTAATGTTTTAATCTTACCACACTCCTAGTGCTAAAGCTAGACTCTATTGCCACAATAATAAGTCAAAACAAGTTATTGTCTACTCATACTTATGGATTTTATGTGTCAAAACTTTGAGTAGGAGCCAGACAGGATGGTTTGTCTGTGCCTTGTGATAGCCAAACCTTGACATTTAAGACTGAAAAGCAGCTAAGAGTGTCTGGGTTTATATGGGACAGAGTCAGCTAAGCACGTTTGCACTCAAATGTCCACCAAATAATGCTGTTGACTGCACCCTTAGTGGCTCAATGTGCTGGGAGCCCCAGGATTTCCATGTAGTCACCATTTACTACTTACTTAGATGTCAAGTTTAACCTTTCCCTGCCCTACTGCTTTGCCTTGTCTTTTGCATGGCAGCAAGATTGCAAGTGTGAGTGCCCCCAGAAAACCAGATAGAAGTATACAACTTTGGCATGCTAAAGACTTGTGCCTACATTACATAAATGTTAGCTGTTCTTCATTCAGTAGTTGATGGCTTCAAAGGAGAGGGAACATAAAATTGCCTCATGATGACAGACATAGTGTGGTCCCACTATAATCAAAAGTTTCATTCTTTTTAAAATTTATTCCCTTCCTTTCCTTCCTCCAGCATCTCCAAACTACCCTTCCATCCCCCTACCCCCTTTCACATTGATATCCTCTTTTCCTTTGATTATCATTGTTACATTCTGAGACATGGGTGCAGGAACTATGATGTGAATGAAGATGAATGATAATGGCTCATTGAATCATTATTGGAAAATAGGTCCCAGAAAACAAAATTTCTAAGAGAATATATGATAGAGTTCAATATATAATTGAAAGAATAACTCTATCTCTGTCTCTGTCTCTGTCTCTGTCTCTGTCTGTGTGTGTGTGTGTGTGTGTGTGTGTGTGTGTGTGTGTTAGGGAGGGCTGGAAATGATGTAAATATAATAATCTGGTATGAAATTATTAAAAAGAATCAATAAAAATAAGAAATGAACACAAACGCCCTAGTTTTCACTGTTGTCCTCCATTGATTCTTCTTAAATACTACCATGTGTCATAGATTATATTGGCTAACTACACGCCTCACTGGAAGTCTACTGATATTTACTTGGTAGGAAATCATGATACTGTTTCAGTCTATTCTTTATTAGAAACATCAAATGAAATAATAGGAAAAATCAAAACTTATTGTAACCCCTCCCCCCACACACACAGACACACTTATAAAGGTAACACGATGTCCACTTGACAGTTTCTGCTTTGCTTTAACTAAAACACTGGCCTCAAGCAGCCACTTGCCCTTTCTTTTGTGTTTGTTTTGTTTTTTTTTAAATTGGCTTTTAAAAAATCAGATATTTTCTTTACTTACATTTCAAATGTAATCCCCTTTTCTGATTTCCCCTCTGGAGTCGACCTATCCCTTCCTCCCTCCCCCTGACTCTATGAAAGTGTCTCCCCACCCACCCACTCCCTCCCATCTCCCCGCCCTGGCTTTCCCCTACACTGCAGCATCGAGCCTTCACAAGGCAAGGGCCTCTCCTCTTATTGATGCCCAACAAGGCCAACCTCTGCTACATGTATGGCTGGAGCCATTGGTCCCTCCATGTGTACTCTTTGGTTGATGGTTTAATCTCTGGGAGCTCTGGAGTGTTTTGTTGGTTGATATTATTGTTCTTCCTATGGGATTACAAACCCCTTCATCTCCTTCAGTTCTTTCTCTAACTCCTCCACTGGGGTTTCTGTGCTCAGTCCAATGGTTAGCTACAAGCATCCTCATCTGTATCAGTAAGGCTCTGGCAGAGCCTCTCAGGAGACAGCTATATCAGGCTCCTGTCAACATTCACTTCTTGGTATCTACAATATTGTCTGTGTTTGGTGACAGTATATGGGATGGATCCTCGGGTAGGGCTATCTTTGGATGACCTTTCCCTCAGTATCTCCACCACACTTTGTCTCTGCATTTCCTCCTGTGAATATTTTGTTCTCCCTTCTAAGAAGGACTGAAGTATCTACTCTTTGGTCTTCCAACTTCTTGAGCTTCATGTGGTCTGTGGATTATATCTTGGGTATTCCAAGCATATGGGCTAATATCCACTTATCAGTGAGTGCATACCACGTGTGTTCTTGCCCTGTCTAAGGACTGTTTCCTTATGAAAGCAAGGGAGGAATTTGATTCAGTGATTGACAACCTCACTGAGATTGCTCTGGTTATCTTACTGACAAGACTTGGCAATTGAGTCATTTGATTGTGAATAAGAAGTTGGACCTATAGAATTGTTATGACATGTGTATGTCTTAGAAAAAACTAGATTTCAGTCATTTCAGTACATAACAAATTTGAATATGTATGCACTAACTCAAGAATACTTAATTATATACAGCAAACAATGACAAAGTCAAAGGAGTAAATAGCATTAAAATAATATTTAAAGCAATTTCAACATCCCATTTAGAAGGGACAAGCCAGAATTTTACTTTTTCTCTTCCATATCATAAGGTAATATAAATTGTTGGAGTTTGAAAATATTTTCAAATTATTTGGTTCAGCTCCTTTGCTTTGTAGGAAAAAAAAAAAAAACCAAAGAGGTCACTTAAGTTACCTGAGGTCACACTGCTAATTATTGTATCAAATGTATCAAAGCCTGTTAGAAACTGTTCTGTCATAGTGTTTTGAAAATAATTACAGTGTTTACTTGTCCACAAATTGCAACTACAAAATTCTTGGGTTTATTTTTCTGTGTGTCTCTTACTTTCAGAATCAAAGTAAACACTAACCTGAAGCCATTATTTTCTGCCCAAAACACAGAGATGACATTTAGAGAGACTTGCTAGATGCAGACATGAGCGTGTATTATTCAGGATTCTCCTGAGGAACACAAAGAATATAATGACTACATTTTACAAGGGAACATATTAAATTAGTTTGCATGGGATGAGATGGGTAGCCCAAAATGTTCTATGCTAAGAACCTAGAAGCTGATTAGACCACAAGGCAAGGCAATGGTCTCAAGTGACACAAACTATGTACTACTGATCTTCATCCCATATTTCAAGGATGAAAATCTGGATTGCAATGTCACCAAATATTGAAAGCATTAATTACAGCAGCAGGGTAGGTGCAGTCATTTGCAAAAGAGGGAAGGCAATCGGGAAAAAGCTTTCTTCTCAGAACTTTTAATACTGTGCTGCTCTCAGAAAGCACTATACACTCAGAAGCGTTTTCTTTCATCAAACTTCCCATTAGTTACCCTTATATACCTACTCAAATATGTGCCTATAAAAGAAATCCAGATCTAATCGATTTGGCAAAGAGAACTAATCATAATAGAACATATGGCATAGGACATAACACCCCAGATAGGGCACCAATGACAGACCAAAGTAAGGATACCACCAAAGTTGAACTTGGTGAACCAACAAGGTTATTTGCAGTTGTTTAAAGGAGTATAGATGATGGGTTACTTTTCAGGAGTAGAAATTACGCCAATAGAGTTACATCACCAAAATACTATCTAAGCAATGGTGACAGCTCACAAGAGCTGGAAATCTGGAGCATAGTTTAAAGTCTGCAGGATGTTCTTTTCAAGTACCTCAGTTAGTGTCATCCACTCTCAGGTAGCTTAGCTGGTATGAGAGTGTCCCTTAACATTCCTTACTGCTTCTAGACTATTGGGGAGGGTGGGAACTCATGAATCTGGTAAGTCTGAAGTCTTTTGGAAATGTTTCTGAGTTGTTTACTTCCTGATCTTATGAACATCCCTGAAAAATAGTATGTTCTCCCTCATGTTAGAACAGTGGTTCTCAATCTGTGGGTTATTACCCCTTTTGGTGAACTTCTATCTCTGAAAATATTTATATTACAACTCATAACAGTAGCAAAATTACATTTGTGAAGTAGCAGCAAAAATAATTTTATGGTTGGGGTCATCACAGCATGAAGAGTTATACAAAAGAGTCACAGCATTAGGAAAGTTGAGGACCTGTCCTATTGACAGTGTCTTTCACCTTACAGAAGCTTTGCAATTTTATGAGCTCACATTTGTCGATTGTTGATCTTAGAGCAGGAGCCATTGGTATTCTGCTAAGGAAATTCTACTCTGTGCCCATGTATTCGAGGCTCTTCCCCACTTTCTCTTCTATTAGGGTCAGCCTATCTGGTTTTATGGGGAGGTCCTTGATCCAGTTGGATTTGAGCTTTATACAAGGAGATAACAATGGATTGATTTGCATTCTTCTACAACCTGACCTTCAGTTGAACCAGCACCATTTGTTGAAAATGCTGGCTTTTTTCCATGAGATGGTTTTAGTTTCTTTGTCAAAGATCAAGTGACCAGAGGTGTGTGTGTTCATTTCTGGGTCCTCTATTCTATTACATTGATCTACCTGCCTGTCTCTGTACCAATACCATGCTGTTTTTATCACTATTTTTCTGTACTATAGCAACCCACAAATTGGAAAAAGACCTTTACCAAAAGATCTACATCTGATAGAGGGCAAATATTGAAAATATGCAAAGAACTCAAGAAGTTAGACTCTGAAGAACCAAATAACACTATTAAAAATGGGGTACAGAGCTAAACAAAGAATTCTCAACTGAGGAATATTGAATGACTGAGAAGGACTTAAAGAAATATTCAACAACCTTAGTCATCAGGGAAATGCAAATAAAAACAACCCTGAGATTCTATCTCACAGAATGACTAAGATCAAAAATTCAGGTAACAGCAGATGCTAGTGAGGATGTGGAGAAAGAGGAACACTTCTCCATTGCTGGTGGGATTGCATGTTGGTAAAAAACACTTTGGAAAGCAGTCTATCAGTTCCCAAGGAAATTGGAAATAAAGTTCTACCTGAAGACTCAGCTATACCACTTCTGGGCATATACCCAAATATGCTCCAACATATAACAAAGACACACGCTCCACTATGCTTACAGCAGCATTATTTATAATAGCTAGAAGCTGGAAACAACCCAGATGTCCCTCAACAGAAGAATGGTACATTTACACATTGTTTTTAAAACACTGACTTCACGAAATTTGCAAGCAAATAGATGGAACTAGAAAATACCATCCTGAATGAGGTAACACAGACGCAAAAGTACACACATGGTATGTACTCATTGATAAATGAATATTAGCCCAAAACTCACAACACCCATGGGCAGGGTGATCATGGGAGTTGGATGGAGAGGGGGACCTGGGAGGGAGAGAGGAGGAGGAAATAAGGAACATGGTATCAGGAACTGGAGGAGACGTGAGGGAGGTACAGAGGACCAAGGAATAGAATAAAAATAGGCATGGCCCCCAATCAAGGGATGAAGCTACCAACCCCTCTCAAAGTTTTTAACCCAGAAGTGTTCCTTTTCAAAGGAAAGACAGGGTCAAAAGAATGGAGCAGAGACTGAAAGAAGAGCCGTCTGTGGACCGTCCTACCTGGGAATCCATCCTGTCGGCAGACACCAAACTCAGACACTATTGCTGTTGCCAAGAAGCGCTTGCTGACAGAAACTTGCTGTGGCTATTCCTTGGGAGTTTCTGCCAGCAAATGACCAGTGCAGATGTGGATGCTTGGATCTAACCATCAGACTGAGCTCTGGGACACCAGTGGGGGAACTGGAGGAAGGACTGGAGGAGCAGAGGGGTATTGCAACTCCATAGGAAGAACTATGTCAGTTGACCAGACCACCCAGTGCTCCCTGGAATTAGACCAACAACCAAAGAGTGTACAGGGAGGGATCTGTGGCTTCAGATACATAGGTAGCAGAGAATGGCCTCATCTGACATCAATAAGAGGAGAGACCCTTGGTCCTGTGGGTGTTTGATGCATAGGAGGATGCTGGAGAGGTGGGGTAGGAGTTTGGGGGGCACACTCCTAGAGGCAAAGGAGAAAAAGGGAAAAGGCAAATGTGGGATGGGAGCTTTGTGGAAAGGTAACCAGGAAAAGGGATTTCATTTGAGATGTAAACGAATGGAATGATTAATAATAATAGGGGACCACTGCTTTGAACATCCTATGTCTTAAATTTTCTTTCAAGACAGAATACTTCACCATGGAGTAAATCACTATGTAACACATAGTGTAAGGATTTTTAAAGACTATACTTAAAAATATCAATAAAAACATCAAAATAGTTTTTAAAGAGTTATTTTGAGAAAGGGGCACTCTTAACAGCATTACTTTCTGTAACTTTTTTTCTTTAAATAATTTATGTAACAGATCAGATATTAATGTTCTTTGAGAGCAACAAAAAGAAAACCTCATCTTCAAGCCATCTTCTTAACCCAGTGTAATGATGGAGGCTTGAAGTTTAGGAACAGGGCAGAGACATCTTTTACCAAATACTTATGTTGTGGGATACTTGCCAAAAATGAAACCGAATGTAATGGACATGTCTGTAACCTGCCTGAACCCACATAATTGCAGATTCTTTCACTGTTGATTATTTATATCATTAAAAACAGTAACAATAATTTGTAATAAAATTTAGTTAACTTGTGGTAATAGAGTAAATATTCTCTTAATCATGAGAAAAGGGGTTTCATTATTATTTCTCTATCACCTCCCTTTTGGTTATTACATCCCCATAATTCTTATCATAAAAGCAAATGTTGGAAAAGAGCTTTGTCTGACGCCACATCCCTTATCACTTACAGCACAAAATGTAGGAGCAAGGTAAATGGGCATACAAGATCTAACAAGGTCAGGGTGCTCTGGGAACTCTGAAATTTCTTCAGGTGTTATACGCTATAGCAGAATAGCTAGGATTCTTCCTTTGGGGGCTGACAGATACAGTAAAAAAATAACATATAAAATGGATCATTATTTGAACTTGATGTATTTTACAGGAATATGGAATACAAGCTGGTGAGCAAAGTAGCTATGATCAAGTAGATCAATGATAATCATTCATTCCTTCTCCTCAATACTTTTTGTACCTCAAAAGTACTTGCCTAAATTACCATGAAGCTCAGGGAATTCAACACATTTATACATTTATGCCTACAAACGCGTTCCCTCTCTCTCTCTCTCTCTCTCTCTCTCTCTCTCTCTCTCTCTCTCTCTCTGTCTCAGTATAAAACAAGAGTTTTGAGATTTTGGTATCTGAATAAAGTTCAGGATGATTGGCATCTGAATGAGAATGTATACTTCATTAATGATATACCCTTCCAGTATGTATGTTGGATCCTTGTAGGGCCTATAGACCAGTGGTAACAGAAGTATGTGACTTTTACCCAATGCAATCCTATTTTGAGTTCAACTTCAGTTATTTCACAGTTTATGAAATACAATCAGAGAAAATAGCTTTAGGGTTTTAATATTCAATTGCAAATTTTAATCTATGCTAGCTTCATTCATTTCCATCCAAGAAACACAATAAACTGATCAGGGAAGGAAGAGGAGAAAGGAAGCCTGTAGGTGTCTCCATGGAATGGAAGCAAGGAACTGAACTGGAACCTGTTCTGATCCAAAAAGAACTTCCTAGATTAATGTGTTCCCTTTAAGAATCTTTGTGTAATCCCATTAGGTCCAACAACAGCAGCAGCAACAACAACAACAGCATCAGCAACAACAACAACAGCAGCAGCAGCAACAACAGCAACAGCAACAGCAACAGCAGCAGCAGCAGCAACAACAAAATAGCACTAGATACTGAGAGAATTTCTCCTTGAGCATCTCACCTGACTCAGTCACGATGATAGTATTTCTTATACTATCCCCAATAATATATTATTTTATTCACTTTACATCCTGATCACAGTGCCCTAGTTTTACCTTCACAAATCCCCACCGCGCTATTCCCCTAGGGTACCACCCCACTCTAGTACATCTAGTCTCAGCAAGACTAGGCACATCCTCTCCCACTGAGGTCCAACCAGGCATTCCAGCTAGGGGGAAAGGGATCCAGTAGCAAGGAACAGAGATCAAGATAGCCCAGATAGCCCCGTCTCCACTTGTTAAGGGTCCAAGCTGCATTGTGGGGGTCATAGGTCCAGCCACTGCATGCTCCCTGGTTGGTGGCTAAATCTTTGTGAGCCCCATGGTCCCAGGTTAGTTGAAACTGTAGGTCTTCTTGTATTCTCGACCTGGCCATCTTGCTCAATTCTATCCTCCTTCCTTCCACAAGACTCCCTGAGCTCCAACTTACATTTGGTTGTGGATCTCTGAACTGCCTCCATTTGCAGCTAGATGAAGCCTCTCAGGAGACAGTTACGATAGGTTCCTCTCTGTAAGCATAGCAGATCATCATTAGTAGTGTCAGGGGTTGGTTCTCTCACATGGAATGGGTCTCAAGTTGGGGTAGTTACTGTTTGGCTAATTCCTCAATCTCCACACCATCTTATCCCTCCACATCTTGCAGGCAGGACAAATTCGGAATTGAAGGTTTTGTAGGCAAATTGATGTCTCCCTCCCTCCTCCGGAAATCTTGCCTAGCTAACTGAGTTGGCACTTCAGTCTCTATATCCTATGTTGGTAGGAATCTCAGCTTGGGTACACCGCCATAGACTCCCCATATGCTCCCCCATCACAGATCTCCAGCTAGTCCCAGACACGACCCTAACCGATTTCATCTCTTACTCTCAGCCCTCTTCTACACTCCTACACCTGATGATCCATCCTTCCTCTTCCTCTCCTCAAACCGTCTCCTACCCAATTCCTTCTTTCCATCCACTTTCAATGACTACTTAATTTTCATTTCTGAATGAAATTTGTGTGTCTCTCCTTGAGACCTCCTAATTATCTAGTTCTTTGGGTCTGTGGATTGTAGCATGGTTATATTGTGCTTTATGGTTAATGTCAATTTATAAAGCAAGTGTATACACCATACATGTCTTTCTGGCTCTGGGTTACCTCACTCAGGATGATATTCTCAATTTCCACCCATTTGCCTGCAAAATTCACACTCTTTGTTTTTAATAGCTGAGTAGTATTCCATTGTGTAAACAAACCATAGTTTCTTCAGTTGAGGGAAATCTAAGTTGTTTCCAGCTTCTGGATATTATGAATAAATGTGCTATGAATGTAAAGGAGCAAGTGTCCCTGTGCTATAGTATGGTATCTTTTGGGTATATGCTCAGGAGTGGTATAGTTGAGTCTTAAGGTAAAAATATTCCTATTTTTCTGAGAAACTGCCAAATTGATTTCCAGAATGGTTTTACAAATTTGCATTACCACCAGCAACAGAGGAGTGTGCCCTGTTCTCCGCATCCTCATCAGCAGGTGTCATCATACCTTAGCCATTCTGTTGGGTGTAAGGTGCATCTCAGGGTCATTTGACTTGCATCTCCTGATGACTATGGACTTTGAACGTTACTTTAAGTGCTCCTCAGCCATTTGAGATTCATCTGTTTTGAATTCTCCTTTCATCTCTGTGGCCCATTTTAAAGTGAGTTATTTGGTTTGTTGGTTTCTAACTTCTTTGGTTCCTTATATACTTTGGATATTAGTTCTCTTTTGGATGTAGGGTTGGTGAAGACCTTTGTATTGACCTTTGCCTTACAGTCAATTTCTCAGTTTCATCAGGTTCCATTCTTAGAGTCTGTGTCACTGGTCTTCTGCTCCAGTACCAATGCACTCAAGGCTATTCCCCGCTTTCTCTTCTATTAGATTTAGCGTGTCCAGTTTTATGTTAAGCTGTTTGATCCACTTGAAATTGAGTTCTGTGCAGGGTGATAAATAGAGAGCTATCTGCATTCTCCTACATGCACACTTCCACTTAGCCCAGCTCCATTTGCTGAAGATGCTTTCTTTTATCCATTGTATGGTTTTGGCTTCTTTGTCAAAGATCATGTGTCTGTAGATGTGTGGGTTTATTTCAGAATCTGATTTGATTACATTGATGAACCTTTCTGTTTCTATAACAATGTCATGCAGTTTTTAATTACTATTGCTCTGTAGTACACAGTTTGAGATCAGGGAGGGTGATTCCTCTAGAAGTTTATTTACTGTTCAGGATCAATTTAGCTATCCTGAATCTTTTGTTTTTCTGTATACAGCTGAGAATTGCAGTTTCAAAACCTGTAAAGAATTTTGTTGGAATTTTGATGGGAATTGCTTTGAATGCTTCATTTTCACTATGTTAATCCCACTAGTCATTGGGGATAGGAAATCTCTCCATCCTTTGATTTCTTCATCAGTTTCTTCTTCAGATATTTGAAGTTCTTGTCATACATGTCATACTTGCTTGATTAGAGTTGTAGCAAGATTCTGTGTATTATTTGTGGCTATTTAAAGTGTGTTGTTTCTATAAATTTTTTCTCAGACTGTTTATTCTTTGCACAAAAGAATAAACTACTGGGGTTTTATTGTTGTTGTTGCTGTTGCTGTTGTTGTTTTATGTTTTGTCTTGTTTTGCTTTTTAGTTAATTTTGTATTCAGCTACCTGGCTGAAGGTGTTTATAAGCTTTTGGAGTACTCTAGAAGAATTTTTTTGGGTCACTTATTATCATATCATCTACAAATAGTGATAGTTTGACTTCTTCCTTTCCAATTTGTATCCACTTTATTTCATTTATTTGTCTTATTTCCCTGGCTAGAACATCAAGTTGAATAGATAGGGAGAGATTGGGCAGCCTTATCTTGCCACTAATTTTAGTAAACTGGCTTTACATTTCTCTCCATTTATTTGGTGTTGACTGTTGGCTTACTGTATATTGCTGTTATTATGTTTGGGTATGTGCCTTGTATATCTGATCTAACAGTTTTAACATGAAGAGGTGCTGGATTTTGTCAAAAACTTTATCAGCATCTAGTGAGATGATCATATTATATTTGTTCTTTCAGTTTGTTTATATAGTACATTACACTGATGGATTTTTGTATGTTGAACCATCCCTCATTCCTACATCCCTGGGATGAAGCCTGCTTGATGATGGTGGATGATGTTTTTGATGTGTTCCTGGATTTGTTTTGTGAGTGCATTGTTGCATATTTTTGCATCGTTTTATAAGACAAATTGGTCTAAAGTTCTCTTTCTTTGTTGAAACTTTGTGTGGTTTACATATCAGTGTGACTGAGGACTCATAGATGAATTTAGCAATGTTCCTTTTGTTTCTATTTTGTGGAATAGTGTGAGGAGTGTTGGAATTAGCTTTTCTTTGAAAGCCTGGCTCTAAAATCATCTGGCCCAGAGTTTTTTTAGATTGGGAGGCTTTTAATTTTAATGACTGCTTCAGTTTAAATAGTTTACCTGTTTTTCATTTAACTTTGGTAAATGGTATGTATCTAGAAAACCATCCGTTTCACTTAGACCTTCCAATTTTATATAGTACAGGTTTTTGAAGTAATACCAAATGATTCTTTGAACTTCCTACGTGTCTCTTGTTACGACTCCTTTTTCATTTCTGAATTTACTAATTTAGGTACTATCTCTCTACCATTTAGGTAGTTTGACTAAGCATTTGTCTATCTTGTTGATTTTCTCAAAGAAACAGCTATTGGTCTCAATGATTCTTTGTTCTCTTTGTTTCTAGTTGATAAATTTCAGCCCTGAGTTTGATTATTTCCTGTTGTCTTGGGTGTGTTTGCTTCATTTTATTTTTCTAGAGCTTTCAACTGTACTTTTAAATTGCTAGTACGAGAACTCTCCAATTTATTTATGAAGGCACTGTGAACTTTCCTCTTAGCATTATTTTCATTGCGTCCCATAAGTTTGATTATGTTGTGCCTTCACTGAGTAGAGATTTGTTCAGTTTTCATGAGTTTGTAGGCTTTCTGTTACTTCTGTTGCAGTTGAAGTCCAGCTTTAATCCATAGTGGTCTGATAAGAGATGTGGATTTTTTCCTTTGATAAGTAAGAAGTGTCTTTCTCCATCTCTTTTGATTAATTTTAGTTGAAAATCTGTTTTATTACATATGGCTATGCCAGGTTGCTTCTTGGATCCATTTGCTTGGAAAACTTTTTACCAGCCCTTTACTGCTGAGGTGTGTTTCTTGTATGAAGAAGAATGGTGGATCCTGGTTTTACATCCATTCTATTAGTCCATGTCTTTTCATTAGGGAATTGAGTTCATTGATGTTGAGAGATATTAATGACAAAAATTGTAATTCCTGTTATTTTTATGTCGGTCATGTATGTCTGTGTGTGTGTGTGTGTGTGTGTGTGTGTGTGTCTGTGTGTGCGTGTGTGTGTGTACACGTGTGTGCTCGCACGTGTTTCCCTTACCTTGTTTTCATACGTGTGGATTTATCTCCTGTGTTTTCTTGTGTGTAGTTACCCTCCTTGGAAGATTTGGAATTTTCCTTCAAGTATTTTCTGTAGGGCTAGATTTGTGGATAGATATTATTTACATTTGAAATTTGGTTTTGTCTTGGAATATCTTGTTTCTCCATCTATGGTGATTGAGAGTTTTGCTGGGTATTGTAGTCAAAGTGAACATTTGTGGTTTCTAAGAGCCTGTAAGACGTTGTCCAGACCCTTCTATCTTTTAGAGTCTTTGTTGAGAAATCGGGTATAACTCTGATAGATTTACCTTTGTAGGTTACTTCGCTTTTTTTCCCTTGCATCTTTTAATATTCTTTCTTTGTTATGTAGCTTTTGTGTGTTTTTATTATTACATAGCAGGAGGGTTTTCTCTACTGGTCCAATCTAAAACACTCTTGTATGCTTAAAGACATCTAGTTCTTTAGGTTGGGGAAATTTTCTTCTATAATTTTGTTGAAAATATTTTCTGGCCCTTGGAGCAAAGACTTCACCTTTTTCTATTTCTATTATTTTTAGGGTAGGTCTTTCCATGGTATCCCAGATTTCTGGGATGTTTGTGTCAGGGTGTTCTCAAATTTTCTTTGACTAATATATCAATTTATTCTACTGCATCTTCAATTCCTGATATTCTCATTTCCATCTCTTGTATTTTGTTGCTTAGTGATGATTGTTTCTGTTGCTCCTGTTATCTTTCCTAGGCTTTCCATTGCCAGGATACCCTTAGATAGTGTTTTCTGTATTGCCTCTATTTCCATCTTTGGGTCTTGAATCATTCATTTCCTTCATCTCTCTAATTGTATATTCCTATATTTTCTTAATGGATTTATTAATTTCTTCTTCAAAGTCCTCTATCTGTTTTATTGAATCGTGATGCATTTCCTTCAGGGATTTATTTATTCCCTCTTTAAAGACATCTATCATCTTTATAAGGTCAGATTTAAGGTCATTTCCTTGTTCTTCCATTGTGTTAGGCTTTCTGCAGTGCAATAGTTTTGCTCTAAAGATGCTATGTTACCATGACTTCTGTTGATTGTGTTAAGTAGGCTTGTAGCCATCTGGTCATCCCTGGTTGTTCCTAGTGTAGCAGGTATAGGGAAAGCAGGACTAATCTGGGTGTTCTCTAGGCAACAGGTCTCCTATGAGCAGCCTTGGACTGGTTGTTCTTGGTGTAAGGAGCCTGGATGTTTCTTGTTCAGCAGGCATAGTGGAGGCCAGCAAAGAAGTGGTCAGACAATGGAGCTCTAGAAAGTGACTGTAAGTAGCTCAGGTAGCTGAGTGTGCCTTGGAGGCATGCAAGGGAATAGGAGATAAGAAACCTCAGCATTTCCTATTACAGTGGGAAAGATTCCTATTTGCTTCTCTGAGCCTTTGGAGCAGGTGGCAATAACTATAAATATGTAGATGTCTGTGAATAAAGGTAATGGGAAAAGATCACCTAACAGAATAAATGCACAATGAAGAATGGGTTAGAGACAGGAAATGTATGAAAAGAGAAGGTACTGGGAAAGATAACACATTAAAAGATATATTTTGGGTTTCTTCAAAACTCTATGATAGTTGGCAAAGAAATGGATATGGTGTTACATCTTCAAGTGCTCAGGCAAACCACTAGCAGGAAGTCTCAATTCACAGTTTAATTAAATCTATTATTAATTTCCAAAAGCAATCTCTAGCCTCAGCTATCAAAATAACCATAATTTCCCATTGGCAGCTTTCTGGTTTGGTAAAAATGACATTTGCACCTTCATGATAAAATTATTTAGATGTAGCTTTCAAGTTTTTCTGCCTCAAAAAGCTATACAATTTTTATGACTATGAAAAAAATGTGATGATTTGGGAGGGGGAATTCCCAACTCTTCCTAGTGTATTTTTCCTCTGATACGGTATCTCATTTGAAACTGGAGATTATTTACAAAATTTAATTTAGTGTTGGAGAAAGAAGATGCTTGGTGTCAGAGCTGGCCAGAGCTCAAATATGTATGTGTTAAGGTGATTGATTGGTGAGTGTAACTGCAAGTTTTATACACAAGAGAAACCATAATGCATGGGGGTCTCTCTAGAGAGATAGCTTGAGGATTAAAAGCAAACGCTGCTCTTGTAGGGAACTCAAGTTCAGTCCTCAGCACACAAGTTGAACAGCTCACAATTGCCTAAAGCTCCAGCTCAGAGAATTCGGCACCTCTGGCCTCACTGAGCAACGGCACAAATGTGCATTTACCCACATGCATGCACACACACCCTTACACACACATACACACAACTTAAAGTAACAAAAATAAATCTAAAAATAATACTTAAGGGGGAAATATAATGGACAGATACAGTCATACCCAGAGAAAGCTGTGTTCTGGGAATCTAAACTCAAGTACTTATGTTTGCACAGCAAGCCTTCTTCTTTACTGTGCTGTCTCTTCAACCCTTTATATATTTCTAAGACATGAAGCTCTTGAGTTTTTACAGTAGTTGTTCAATCTTTCCCCAGGTAATCACATTATCTTATTATTTGTTCTTCAGCTGTCTGTTAAATATAATCATTGTGCTGTAGTTAAAAAGAACCTCGTTTTGAGTGAATGGAAAACTAGACCAGAGACATGTCTTATGTACAGACCAGTCAGTTAGCAGGTTGATGAAGCAAAGCTGTGTTCTAATTTACAATGTAGTGTCCAATCTCTTAGCAATCTTCCCTAGCTAGATGCTGCTTCTGGATAACAGAGCCCTTTATTAAGAGAACTGCAAACACTTGAAGCACAATCATTTTTGCCAAACTCAGCTTTGTCACATGGAAGTTTTACAAGGTTTTTTTTATTCCGTAAAACACCACAATAGCTGGCTTTTGAATCCCTTGTTAAGAAAGAAGAATTGGCAGTATCTTTCTCCTCTCCATCTTGTCCTATGAAAAACAGAGTTGTAGAACCAAAGAAATATTTCAGGAATGGAGACCCACTAAGTATACAAAAGAAACATAGAAAAGAGACATAGATGAAACCCATTTACTCCAGGAAATTTAGAACATTTAATTGTTTTAAAAGAAAGACAATTATATGTAATAACCACATGAGATTTTCAGTACACATATTACAATTTATTGATTTGGTGACATGTTAATATTTAAACACTGAAAAACACATTGATTTTTTTTTAAAAATTAAGGTTTTAGTATAAAGTATTCAATTATATTACAAAAAATATCATAACCATGTGCATCCTGTAGTGATGTAAGAAGAAAAGTTTAGCACTTTGTATTTTGTTTTATTCATTTATTATGTATAAAAATGTTCCCCATGCTCCTCATCAAATTTAAGCTATGAAAATTAATATTATATTAGATTAACAGCATCTTTATTTTAGCAGTGGAAAGATTAATATCTTTCAGTTCAGTACTCAGCTATTTGATTTATAGCTATGCTAGTTCTTGCAGTATTTCCCTCAATCCATTCCCACTTTCAAGTGGGATATAAGTTCTATGAAGTAGAGATTTGCTGGTCTATTTTCTACTGGTCTATTCCAAGTGCTTCAAAGAGCCTGTCTGGAAAGAAAGGAAACACAATGAGTGTCTAGAGCCAGGTAACAAATCGTACAAGACTGAAAAGGCAAGGCATTGTGTGACAGCAAAGCACTTATGAGACCACCACAATGACTGGTGTCAGTGTGTGCTCTGCATGATGCTGTGTGCGTGACTTCAGGATAGCCACTTGACATAGACAGTTATCTTTCCTCAGTGTCTGTTCACTATAACCCAGTGTTTCACAGAAATACAGTGTTTAATATTCTAAAATTTCTATGCAAAACTCCATTTCTGTCTCAAAATCATTATGCAAACTAACTAATTCAAAAGAGATGGTAAAGCTTGGGAAATCACCTGTGTTTTCTTTTCTGTCATGGTTAAACTTCATTTATCCCTCTCAAGATCCTTACTCTACTGTGCCATAGTTCATGCCTGGTCTTATATTTTTCTCTATTTGCTTTTGTTTGCTCTGTCTAATAATCCCAAAGCATTTATTTTTTATAAACAACTGAAGTGAATACAGACAATTGTGGTGATGCATGGAGGCAAAAAGATCTGAAGTCTAGGATCCATGCTGGCCCCTTGACATCATGTCTCAAAAATAAATGAATAAATGTAAGTAAAAATTAGAAGTTATATAATAATATATTATACATTTTCTTCCCATGAATTAGCTTATTATGGAAATCTCCTTTCATTTAAACTATATAAATGGTATTATTTTTCCAGGAAGATACGCTTTTCACATGTATTTACGTTTGGTGCTATGCATATATTTGTGTCCAATGTGATTTAAGAGCTCCCACCAGAGCTGGTGTGGTGTGGTTTGTGACTTTATAACAGGTGTGGTCTTTAGATTATGATTGAGTCATGAGAATTCTCTGTCAATGAATGGATTAATCTATTCATGAATTAATGAGGTAAGAGTCTATCCTGGGTGGCTAAAAGCCATAATGTGCTTTGTCTCTTTGTGCATAACTCTTTTCAAGTGATAACCTATGACACCTTGAGATTCTGTAGTATTGCCAGCAAAAGGACTCCTTTCACAAATATGATCTTTTGACATTGAACCTACCAGCCAATGAACTAACTAACTGTGAATTAAATGAATCGTTATTCTTTATAAAGACTAAGTTTTTCTAGTCTATGATAATAGGTGTTAAATTATTTTTTCCAAAGTTGCATACATCTGTCAGGAAACTTAAGTATATACAAAATAATACTTTAGGAACACCTACTGCTAAAATTAATATGAGGAGGTTGTGTCTGAAATCCATTTAAAACACAGTAACTAGGCACTTATGAGACATTTAATGGAGATGAGAGCACTTGGTTAAGAGCTATCAATTTGTGGTTTGAGGGTGAAATTCAATTTGATTAAAACTAACATGAGAGCTAGAGAAAATTAACAAAGGAAGTGGATAACATCAGCTATAAAACATTATTCTAGGAATATATCCATACCGAATGATCAAAAGCACCACAGGAACCATCAAGACAGAACAGTGTGAAAAAGGAGATGCAGGAATTAAGGAGAACTGTCCCTGGAAAGTGTAGGAGGCACAGAGGTCCTTGTCTTCATAGACATGCCATATGGAAATCCAGAATGTTAGCACACAAGGTGTTTGCTTAAGAGAAGAAATTCAATATCTGTTATCTTTCCAGAATTAAGTTGCATTCTAGACTTAAGACCTTTGAGCTAACGGTGTAGTCAGAGGCCTGACCTGACTATGCCACAAAACATTGTTATAAGCTTTGTTTTTTTCAATCTGTCTGTAAAACCCATTTTTATGAAAGACATAACTGTAGTCAATTAAAACATATCTACCTTTGATATGTTTTATTGTGCACATGGAGTTGAGTTAATTTTCATCAGAAAAGTATTTACCAAATTCTGCTGTGCTTAAATGTGCCTAAAATAAACCACTGGGATGAGATTCTCAAAGTTTGAAACAACACCTGCTACTTAGCAGTGTTAAACCAAACTGCCTTCTTGCAGGGGCGGTTGCAGAGACCCCTATAGTATGTCAAGTATGACCCGCTACATGA
The DNA here is from genome assembly GCF_011064425.1 of Rattus rattus. Classification (NCBI taxonomy): domain Eukaryota; kingdom Metazoa; phylum Chordata; class Mammalia; order Rodentia; family Muridae; genus Rattus; species Rattus rattus. The sequence goes on along the minus strand of NC_046157.1, from coordinate 139,613,095 downwards.
GCACAAGTGACTGTGCTTACTGAATGCTGCTGAAACATCTGCATCTATAGGTATTGTAGAAACTTTAAACCTCATTAAATTTTGAACTAATCAAAATACACAAATTGAAATTACTCTTCATTAAAAATGTGTTCAAAACTTTTTAATAACAGGAATGTAAATAACATCATAGATAATGATATATTTGCTATCCTCAAGGAATTTGAGCAATGATTAAAGATTCCTGGCTCTGGATCTTCTTTCCTATGTGTGATGAAGTAGGGATGAGAATGATGAATGTAATGTTCAGTGAGAATCTCATTGTCTCCATGCACTTATCATTTTCAAAGACTCTTTAATAATGTCAGCAGTCTAGATAGAAAATAAGGGATCTTTTTCCAAGTGCAATGTCATGGTTAGTCTTATCTCTAAGATTTTTAGAGGTTTCATTTATTTTGTATTATTCAGAAACTTTGTGAGTATCACAAGAAGCAACTACTTTAGATTAGATATAAATCCAGATCCAACATTTTACCTTAGTAACTGGTTGGTCCTTAATGCTCTCCTCTCAACCCCATAAATTCCTTTATGATCATTTTAAGATAATTGGCTCCCGCTGATATAAAAAAGATTAATATTTTCTTTGAAAGTTTTCAGTGTATGATTTTTTCTTATTAAAGTAGTTCTTGTTCTTCTACCTATTATTTTTGAGAGCATAAAATTACTCTGGAATTAACAGAATGAATAAATAGAACAAAAGAAAGAGGGGATGTGAAGAGCCATCATAGAATGAGCTGATAAGTAGCAGGTGATCTCCCTTAGATGGTCTGCCTCAGATTATAGTAAGCCATCTCAGATTTGCTCCTATATACAAGGCCCAGGAGACAATCATTTTAGCAAAGATTCCTGCTACTAATATGCTTTTTCTGTTATTATTACATATATAACAATCTCTAGGTGTTAGCCCACTCCTTTTGAACAGATTTCTGCAGGTCTATGAAGATGCACTGTCTTGTAGTGATGCTATATAAACAAAAAGATAATTTTTTAAATTTTTAATGGTGAGTCTATAAGAATTCCTAAAATTATATCAGTGTTTGTTAAGTTATTTTATAGTGGGATTGCTATTAGTTCCTTTTCTGATAGTCCAAACTGCAATGAGAACTCTGCCAGTCTCCCATGTGTCACCAGTTACTTGCTTCTAGATAGTAACCAGACTTTCTCCTACTCAGCACATTCCAAGAGGTTGTAAAACAATGAACCAAAGGTCATTGAAAGGGAACTAATGATTTATTATAGTGCTAGGACAGAAGATAAACCTTCACTAATAACTGAATTATGGCTTTTAACTTTCAATGAACATGTGGAACTGTGACAAGTGATGGATGTTTAGCCAGATAGTTATTCCTAATGGATATGCATAAATATTCTCTGTTGCAAACTTCTTACTCTATTTATGATTTGAATTTTGTAAACTTGTGATGAACTTTTTAACATGTGATTATGCCTTCTGAAAAATGTTTTAAGAGCTGAGGACAAAGAGAAGAGTCAGAAATGAGCTGAGGAGAACTTTTTTGGACAGTAAACTTCTTAGAAAAAAAGATAAAGAAGAACTTTCCCTTATTCCCCTTTTTCATTCATTCTGTTTTTCCCCTTTAAAAAATAGTTTTCATAAGAAACTTTTTAAAAACTTAGTAATAAACGCAGTAATCACTTTTCAAAGTGTCCCTTTTTCTTCCTGTTACATCTACTAGCAGACTGCAAGTTAGAGCTGTGTAGTTCCTGCTGAGATACCTAACCCCCACTGTTAGGCTACAGGTGTCAATCACCTAAGCCAGAGGCTTTTTACCCTCAGAAAGAGCAAGAACGTTCTGTAAGACATTTTTGAAGTTGTCCTCAACATTTAAGTATAGTTATGGAGCCAGAACATCTGGAGACCATCTTTAAAGCCACACCAGAGTCCTACTCTGTGTCCCTTTACAACCCACTCCAGGCCAGGAGGCTCCCACGATCTAAATTGGCACCTTGGAATAGGGACTTTGAAGAAGCTAAGTCTACACAGATAGGACTCTTAACTGGGTCCACAAACCGCTTGGCCAGGGAGTGTGTGGTTATGGAGGTTGAGAAATAGGAGTTGATACTGTCTACTACCATCAGCAGAGGCTGATATCAGTTACCATCTGTGCCTAGACTATGCCAGGAGCCATCAGCTCCAGCTTTGTTTACTGCCATTGGCAGTGGTTAATAGTAGGTGACATTAGTGCCTGGACGCTTTTGTTGGGTACTATCAGTACCTGGGTTACACTAGGAGTCATTATCTCTCCTCATATCTTCTTCGCAAAGGAGGGGAGCCCCCTTGGGTATTACCTCACCCTGGAGACTCTAGTCCCAGAAGAAATAGGCACAACCCTTCCCACTAAGACATAGCCAGGCAGTCGTCGAAATAGGAGGAAAGGAAATCCAATGGCAGAGAACAGAGAACAAGATAGCCCCTGTTCCACTTGCTGTTACGAATGTGTTGTGTAGGGGTCTGGATCCAGCTCCTGCATGCTCCCTAATTGGTGGCTCAGGCTCTGTGAGCCCTCATGATCCCAGGTTAGTTGACTCCATGGATCGTCTTGTACGGTCATTGACCCTCCGACATGCACTCTTCTATACCCCACTCTTTCACAATACTCCCCTGCCTCCGTCTGATGTTTGATTGTGGGTCTCTGCATCTGTCTCATTCTGCAGCTAGATGATTCCTCTCAGGAGACGTTATGCTAGGTTCCTGTCTATAGCAAAACACATTATCATTAATAGTGCCAGGAGTTGGCTTTCTCACATGAGTGGGTCTCAGGTTAGGGTAGTCATTGTTTGACTGTTCCTTCAGTCTCTACTCCATCTTTATCTCTGCACATCTTACAGGTAGGATAAATTTTGGATTGAAGGTTTTGTGAGTGGATTAATGTCCCCCTACCTTCTCTGGAAGTTCTGCCTGACTATAGGAGGTGGCTATTTCAATGTTTATATCACCCTAAGGAACACCTAGAATCCAGACTGAGACCTGTAGGCTGGAAAGAAGCTGCATTCTGGCTCTATACCCCAATCAAGCCTCTTTGCTTCCCTTTTATTCCTTCTCTACCTATAACTTAGTGCCAGCTTTGGAGGCTGCTCTGCCATGCTCCATTCTTACCTTCTTGTTTTTTATTAGTTTTTCTTTTTTCTCTTTCTCTTTTTCATTCATCTATTACTGTCTATTTTTCCAGTTTTTATTTTAATTTTGAATATAATGTTTTATTAAGTCTATACTCCATGCAAAAGCACAGCTATGTGTTTGTCAAATATTTATGTTAATTTTCCTTCATAGGATGAAGCAAGATACAATACAAAAAGAATAAGCAGCATGCAAAAATTTAGGTAAGCTTACTTTATATATAATAAAAGTAGCTGTTATTAAATGTTAAAGTAATAATTTTTATCTTCAATTTATGATAAATTTTAATTTATATGCATAAAGTTAAAAATAAGAATTATTGTATATATACATATGCTCTACTCTGTTAATTATTGTTTGAAAATTTTATTCATGAATATATATTTTGACAAAATTCACTTCCTATTCCCTTCCTTCCAATTTTATCCCTATTTCCTACCTGCTTTCTCCTCCCAACTTCATGTACAACCTTGAGTTAATTACCAAGACTATGTGTCTTGCACCTATTCTGTATGCTAAAAGTAGTACAACTCATCCATAGATTAATGAATTTTTAAAACAAGATCTGAAGATGTCTGTCTTACACACTTCAGGGTAGACTAGTCTCTACAAAGCCTTAAAGATTCTCAATGAAAATCCACAAAATGTCAAGTAAATATCAGTAGCAATTATGATTCAGCCATAGCTTCATAGTTGACATAAAGACTATAAATTAAAACAAAGGAGCCCTCAAGGCAGCATGGGAACATGGGCACGTTGTTCCCAGCTCCAGCTTATGTAATATCAGTCACAAACTTCAGAAGTGATCATCAGAGCTTCACACTAGCCCAAGATGCTTCGGTTCACTGTATTGGCTCCCTTGGAAGAGACACACACACTAAATATAATTATTAGGGCCACCATGTTATACATCCCTTTGTGACTAATTCTTTTCGGGATGTACATACTTTTTTTCAGTTTTGCTTCATTTTGATCTTCTTTTACTCATTTTCAAAGAAAATTTTCACCTGGCCATCATCTCTGTAACATAGTATTTGTATAGTTCTTATTAACTTTCATTCATCTAATATTTTCTCACCAATAACAGCATTTCATGCTTTCCTTTTAAGAGAATACATAATATTTAAAAAATAATACTCAAGCTATTGGTGCTTTTATCATCACAAATTGGCCTAGACACCCATTTTATATTGGTACAACCACAAGTACACAGTGTACACTATGTTGTTGTGTTCACAGGATCTCATCCAACACTCATAAAATTTGTCGACATCCCATGAGTAACCTCCTAGTATATAATGATACCTTACCAGGCAATTGTGGCACATTTTTGTTAGTGCTAGACAATAAATCCCCTGCAAAATGTCTGTTAGTACATCAGATTGGTTCTTCTTAGGTTTCTACTGAACTTATGTCATTGCTTCATATAATTTCTTGTTAAATCTTAACAATTCTAAACCCAATGTCTTCTTAAAATATAAAAATGTGTGGTGACACCATACCTTTGCTCTTTGGGAGTGGGAAAGCATGTATAGTGGTTTTCATATCTAGCCTCTAACTTTGGTGCCAAAAAAGTCCTGCTTTGCCTTCCAGCGGGAGCAAGGATCCCAGGACACACACCAATTTGCTTGAACTTTTTTTGTACTTCCCAACTCAGGAAAGAAATCCCAACAACAGCTTCCATACTTCCTGTAAAAGCCCCTCATTTCTCTGACAACAGGAGTACTTACTAGTAAACCTTTATTTTGCCAAACTTAACTACCACCACCCTCCAAAATAATCCATAAGACATTCCTTAATGCCTTAGTGGTGGCTGGCTAAATACAGTCTATTCTTGAGTCATCCTTAAATGATGGAAAATAGCTTGGGCTGTGTTCAAATATCAAGCTTGAATAACAAGATAAATGATAGCAGGATTATAAAAGCAACCACCTTTACCCCTCATACAGAAATAGTCTCATTGACTTCTTTCTTTGCGTGCTGTCAGTGGTGATATCTAACCTTTGTGTCTAAAGAGTTCTGTGAGGATTCTAGCTAAGTATTATTTCACTAAGATTACTAAAAAAAGTTTTTACTTGTCAAAAGTGATGGCATAGTTGCTGTATTTTTGTGTTTTGTATATAGAGATAGACAAGTATAGATCTGGACATAAATATTTCTATTATACTTAAAAACAAACTAAAATTCAGAAAATAGTTTTAAGTAACCAAAAAGTCTCTAAATGGAAAGGAGTAAGTCAGTCCCCTTTGGTCCTTAGTGAAACAGAACGTGTTCATGGTAACCTCAGTACAAACATAGAAACTAAAGAAATCATGTTCACAATCATCCTGGTGGCTCTACTGAAAATCAATGTAATTGGTAAAACAAGTGACAGCTGCACTATGAAAAAGAATGATACAGATTTATAATTCATCTTCATTTATCAAATGTAATTTTGTTCTGGGTTGATTGAATTTGTTTTCATTGAGGATGATTCGATAACAAACACCAGTGCACTGTAAATATAGAATAAATCACATGAAGAATGTTACAAGTTGGGCTATGTACTTCAACTAATTGTGTTATTGTTTTAATTAGCTATTTCAAATTTAAGGTGAACTTTTACAAGATTGGTGGAGAGAAAATGTTCTAAAAGTTTCAAACGTTTTTTGAACTTAGCACAAAGTAGATCCTCTTAAAATCATCTCACTTACATGAGGAAGAAAGATGGGACTAGGGGAAGGAACACATGGAGAGATGCCTAGAACTGAAAAATGAGTTGTACTATGGAAACCTAGTGCTTTTGAAACCTCCTAAAATGTATAAGACAATTCTAATGAAGTCTCCAAATAAGTAGGAGATGGAGCCCCCAACAGGCCATCTCTGTCACCCAATGAAGCTTCCAGTACTAGAACTTGGTTGAATACAATTAGGTTGTTGGTCAAAGGGGTCTCATGGAAATCCCTAACCAACCCAGGCTATTGTAAAAATAATAGACTGCTCTTCACTAATGTGACAACCAGGCCACATGTTGAAGACAACACCTACACAACTCATCAAACATGGAGATTTTGACCTGGTGTCCACATAATATCTGAAAAAAATAAAGCATAATTCACACCATTTAGAACTAACCAAATTAGTCAATGCAAATAATATTACCAGTTCACCATGGGGCAAAGGAATAAAACTGTAAAAGGTACTGTCAGGTAATTTATTATAAAAACAATATGCTGAAAATAGGAATACCTTTTGTTAGCATTCCTTCTAGAGTCTGCCCCATGGTTACCTTGCAATAGCCAGGTATGTCTAACTCACAATAAATGGGGCTGTTTTCCCCCTCCTCTCTCTCTTACTCTCTTACCCTCTCTGTCCCTTCTCTCCTCAATCTCCTCCCTCTTCTCTCCATGTGTTCCTGGCCAGTCTCCCCCCACCTCTGCCTTTTCTGTCTCTACTCCCTCCTCAACTCCCTTTCTCATGCCCTAAAAAATTTTATTCCATACTATATCCATCATATGACTTGTACTCAAGGGGGAAGGGATGCCTCAGCATGGGCCTGTAGAGGCACCCCCTTCCACCTCACCATAATGTGCCTCTACCAAACATATCCTGGCTCTTTCTTCCTTTTTATAAAACATAATACCTTTAAGAATATATGTTGATAGAAGTGAAAAATACAATTTCTGTCTGTGATTGTGTAAATATATAAACAAAAAACATGGCTCTGTAAGATAGTACTAGTTCTGAATTAGCAAAGAGTCCCCATTAGAACCATAGTCCCACAATTTGAGAACAAATTTGTAGAGCTGTTGAAGGACTCAATGTGAAAATTGTAGAGCCAATGAAGTGTCATGGCATGTTTGTATAAAACCTAACAACATATTTTTCTCTGGTAGTAGCTAAAAACTTGTGTGGAGTGATTGAAGTAGTCACATACTTATCAGCTAAAGAAGAAGAAGAAGAAGAAGGAGGAGGAGGAGGAGGAGGAGGAGGAGGAGGAGGAGGGAGGAGGAGGAGGAGGAGGAGGAGGAGGAGGAGGAGGAGGAGGAGGAGAAGAAGAAGAAGAAGAAGAAGAAGAAGAAGGTTTTTGTTTACATTTAGCTTGGGTGAAATAGGTTCCAGTTATGTGGTCCATTTCAAATACAGTGAAACAAATGCCAAAATGGGGTGATGGGGGGCAGGAAGGGTGCCAGTGTCTGTGTTAACTCAACTGGAGACCTGAACAGGTTGATGTTGCCTAGTGATGTTGAGGTTTGGTCTGTTGCTATGTATTGTGATGCTAAGATCTATAACCAAAGCTGTAGGCCTACATGTGACTTCTTTTGTTGTATAAACCATGTTCTTGATTTAAAACTAATGGTTAAATAAAATTGGCTACAGCCAATTACTGGAGGGAGTAACCTGGTTGGAGAAGGAGAGATAAGGGGAAAAGGAGGAAGAATGAAAGAGAGGAGGTGGCCATAAGGGGAAAGGAGCAATGAGCACATGGCCAGGAAAAGTAGCAAGTATCTGGGGTACACTGCTAGGGAGGTAGCCAGGCCAATAGTTAGAATAGTTGATAGAGAGAGCACTGTAATTGTGAAAGCCAAATAAAATAACCATAGTCTGAAACTAGTCAGGGATAAACATTTGCTTTGATGACCTTTGAAATCAAATGTGAAAATGTAAAATGAGACTAGGCCTGAACAACACATAACTGCAATGCGAGAGACAATCATTCTGCCTTTCTACAGGAAAATGATAATATGAAATCATTGGCTGATACAAAACTATTCAAAGTTTGCAACTAAGAAATCTTGTCACATGGAGGATATTAATAAATAAGAATATCACATTTCCTCATCTGAATTGTGCAACATATATACTGTCATCCTCTTAAGAGATTTGAAAATTGACTCATTTCTTCATGTATAAATTAGTGTTCATTGTATATCCAGATCTCTATTTGCCAGATTAGATCCTGTGTCTTAAAATTTTCACTGGAGTGCATTACTTTTCCCTTGTAGATCTTTATATTGTCAGTTATTCAATGGAGTGCATGTATCAGAGACCAAATCCATGTTCCAGAACCTAATATATACCACAACATCAAAATACAGCAGACATATCATTATCACCATCCCACAGAGAAGGTGCTGTTGTCTAATACTACTTTGTGTAGTATGTTTTTGATGTCTGTGTCAACTCTAGGATCCTAGGGATTGATTGTGAAAAACAGTGCTTTCTCATTAAAAATAGAAGAATACTGTTTCAGAAGGGGAAAAAAGCTAGTCTGGGATAATGGATTTTCTGTATAATTCTAAGTGCTCTGTTGGGAGTTGTTTTTAATGTTTTGATTTAATTGGAAATCTGCATGTCCAAACACTGACAGTCCTTGTCTCCAGTTTGTTTTTTGATCATCGATAAAGATTCCAGTGACCAATGGACCCTTAGATTTGTGTGCGCTAGTATGCAGGAGAGAGGAGGAGAGACAGATTTCTCCATGACTTGGCCAAGGATGGGGTACAGGAGCTTCAGAAGAGAAAGCCAACCAGCCATGTGAGAATTTGAGTGGTTGGCCAATGGCCACTTCCCCACTTGGGTTTAGGGTAGCATAGCAGGCAAAGGTTTAGGAGTGCCCCTAGCCTTTGAAGTAGCCAAGGCATTTTAAAATTAACGTGTGTGTGTGTGTGTGTGTGTGTGTGTGTGTGTGTGTGTGTGTGTGTGTGTGTGTTCTATTTGCAAATCCAGATGACTCCCAGATGGGTGTGTGCATGAGACCTGTGGGGAGCCAAAGCGGTGTAGCTAAACTCATCACTATAGTACTCAATTGAGACATCTAAGTTGAAGAAAACTACCACACAGCTTTCCTTCTTTGTTTGAGAAAAATGTTGCTGCTTCTTTAGTAGAAAAAATCTTCTGCCATAATTAAGAGACACACTCAAAACGTGAAAGCCTTCTGATCTGAAGAACATAAGCACTTAGACAGAGGTTCGTGAGCGCTTAGATGTTTATGAGCACTTAGATGTTCACTATCATAGACAAAGTTGGTATTGTTACAAACATTGAGCCAACTGTTGCATGGTTGTAAGACAAATTTCCATAGACACTATTTAGAGAAAGTTGACATGTAACAATCTTCTTAGAGAACATTTCTGCTGCATTGCCTGAGAAGAGGGTGATAACATAATAAAGAAATAACTGACAATTAATGGTAAGGTCTAAATAACACCATGTCTCCATTATTACAAACATGAATCCATTAGTTTCTCTCCTCATCACTGTGTCCAATTGTCAGTGGAAACAACATAAAGTAGAAAGAACTTACTGGGGATTATAGCTTTAGAGGGTTCAGCCCAAGGTTGCTTGGCCCTGTACACTTGAGAGATAGTGATGGCAATTACATCATATGGCTGTTGCTCCATTTCTGGTGGCAAGCAGGCAGAGAGAAGAGGGATGTAAGACAAAGCATGCTAGAAATAGTTCCCAACACATAAGAATGTTGCTCTACAATCCAGTCTGTGTTGGCTTATATTTTGCAAAACCTACTTTTAATAAGGGTACTTAAATGCTTTGACCTCCCTTCTAGCCTACCAGAGGTGGGTACCAGAGGTTGTGGAAAGGAAAAGTTGATAGGGCAAAGGAGGATGGACATTTTTAGAAATAGTTCTGTAGAGTGAATTCAATCTGCATTGTCAGGATATCAGCAATTCAGTTCACACAATGGAGTGGTAGCTCCATCCACTTGCAAACATGATTCAAAAATCATCAACAGCAGGTCGATCCAGAAGAAACTGTGAGGCTTTGCCAATTGCCTAAGCCTGATGAAGCAACAAGAAGCTGTAAAAACACCACCAGAAGTTCTTTGGTGGCATTTCTCTCCAAGAAGTCATGACAAGAAGCAAAGAATGGAAAGACAAACCAATACCACACAGCATTGTCCACTGTTGGGCTATATTTATACTCTTTCCAACATCATTCTCTCAAACACCTGATCTAGCAAAACATCACATGCCCCTTTACCAGGCTGCTTCCAGAAAAATACCACATGTCTATTCTCAGCAAAAAATCCTCCCATTTGCCTGCTTTAGCAACACATCCTGTTATAAGACAATTTCCAGAAAAACATCACATGGCACACCTGAGTCTCTGAAGAAACAAGAAATTTCTACTTCAAGTCTGTCTAGTAGAGAACAGCCAATCCTTTGTTTTGACTTTCTTAGCTCTGGAACTACATACAGTTCTATATTACAATACCAAACTAAAAGTTTTTTAAATAAAGATTTATTTTTAATACTTTTATTTATGTGTATGTGTGTCTGTGTGAATGAATGCCCCACACTTATGTGGGTGTTTATGAAGACCTATAAAGGAAACATCACTCCTCTAAACTAAAGTTATAAGAAGCAGCAACAAGATACTTTTAAAAAATCTTACTTTTTTAAGTAATTTGCACTTTCATCTTTTTACCACATCTCCAAAAGTCATTCTATTATAAATCTACTAAAAAACTAATCTATTACTTAAACCAGAGCTGCAGTTACCTATTACTAAAACCCCCATCAAGGGCATATTCAGAGGCAAGTTCATCAATTCCCTAGATGATTCTTAATTCAATCAATCCTATATTATTTATTTTGTTTGTTTGACTTTTTGAGACAGGGTCTAACAGTTCAAGCTTGCCTCAATTATTTTAAGTAGCATAGGATAACCCTTGAACTCTTGTCTTCCTACCACCACTTCCCAAGTGCTAAAATTACAGGAGTATACCACCATACTTTACTTCCTTTGTGTTTTTTAATTCAATGGAGTGGACAATCAAAATTATTAATCATAGAACCATCTACTAACAATTTGACATATAAACAAACACATTATTATAAATCATCTTCTACTCTGACCCCTAAAAGTCCATCTAACAATACATACACATTAAATCTAGATTCAAAAGTCTGTATAGTCTTCAAAAAATCCCATCACTATTTAAAATTCTAATTCAAAGTTTCTCCTGAAATTCAAGGCAAATTTATAACTATGGTCTCTGCAAAAATAAAACAAATAAGTTACATATTTCAAATATACAATGGAATAAAATAAAGATTTCAATTCCCAAAGGAAAGTAGAATACAAAGTAGATATCAGATCTAAGCAAGAGCATAGGAAACATACATTAAATCTTATAATCATATGTCCTATATCCAGACTATGTCACTTATAGCCCATGTGATTTTTTTTCCTAGCCTGGCTCTATTCATTGTCCTGAGGCTTTCCTCTTTAGATGCTCTACATTCCTGACATTGCCAATATAACATAAGCTTTAATCTCACATATTCATGTATCACCTTCTTAGAGATATTCAATTGGGAATATGACTCTGATACATAAGTCCTGACCTCTACACATTCCTTTTAAATCTTTACAAAACCTTCATGGGCCTCAAATCTTATATTATGCATGTCTATAAAACATCATGTGGATGGTATCTAGGACTACTGCTAATTCTATCGGAGAGTGTGTGGGTAGCTCTCTCCAAATGGAAAAATATTACCTGTGTAATTCTCATCTAAAGTGACTTCAAAGGGAAAGTAGTTCAGTAATCAAGTAGTGGGATAATCTATTCTGTGGAGTCATCAACGTCTTTCCCTATGCATCCCTAACATTGCCCAATAGGCCCATGGAAAAATTATTATGGTAGCAATGATGGAATTTATAAATAGACTCGGTAATTCAGACTTCCACTCGCACAAGCTGACTTGGCTATAGTTGTGACTGAGTGACAATTTGCCAGTAGACAAACAAGGAGCCTTTAATATGACACTGCTTTCCAGGATAAGAGGCTAGTGTCCTGGAAGCAACTTGAGTTTGTTGGTTTCCTTCCATTGGGAAATGCAAGTACTTTGCTCTTATTGTAACATACTTCTCTGATGTATGCATTCGATTTTCATGCACATAATGCATTTTCTTTATTGTTGTTATTATTGTTACTGTTATTATTATTATTATTATTATTATTATTATTATTATTATTATTATTATTATTATTTACACTCCAGGTTTTATTCCTCCCAGTCCACCCTCCAACTGTTCCATATCCCATACCTCCTCCCTGCCCCACCTGTCTTCACAAAGATGTCCTCACCCCACCCACCCCACCAGACCCCTAAACTCCCTGGAACCTCCAATCTTTTGAGGGTTAGGTGCATCTTCTCTGACTGAACCCAGACCCAGCAGTCCTCTGCTGTCTATGTGTTGGGGACCTCATATCAGCTGGTCTATGCTGCCTGATTGGTGATCCAGTGTCTGAGAGATCTTGGGGCTCGAGGTTAATTGAGACTGCTGGTCCTCCTACAGAGTCACCCTTTTCCTCAACTTCTTCCAGCTTTTCCCTAATTCAACCAGAGTGGTCAGCAGCTTCTGTTCATTGGTTGGGTGCAAATTGCATCTGACTCTTTTAGCTTCTTGTTGGGTCGTTCAGAGGGCAGTCATGATAGGTCACTTTTTGTGAAGCATAACGCTTTTGCGAAATCTATCATCCATTGATTTACAGAATAGCTTATCTCCACAGATAAGCTTATTCTTATTCTTAAGTCTTATTCTACACAGCATTGTTTCTGACCAAGAACCTCACTTCATAGCCACAGAAGGGTGTCAACTGGTCATACTCATAAACTTCACTGCTCTTATCATGTTCTTTATCATAGTGAAGCAGCTGGCTTAACAGAATTGGGGGATGGCTTTTGAAGACACATTTTCAGTGCCAACCAGGAACAGTATATCAAATAAATTGAAAAGAGTTCTGTGGAAGGCTGATACTCTTTAATCAGCCTCTGATAATCTTTCACCTATGTCCAGGATTTATTAAGTGTACAAATCAAAGAGTAGAGATGGGAATGGTACAGTTAACTATCTTTCCTAGTGAATCACTAATACAATTTTGCTTCCTGTTCCTGAAACCTTGTGTTTACCTGGCTAGGAAGTCTTAGTTCTAGAGGAAGCCATGCTTCTGTCAGAAGGGACAACAATCACTCCTTTGAACTGAAAGCCAAAATTTCCTTCTGGCCATCTTAGGCTTCTAGTTCCTTTGAGTCACCTGATTCAGAAAGGAGTTACTGTGAGGGAGGGTGATTGGTTTACCAGGTGGAATTGAACCCTTTCTCCACAGTGGAGGTTAATAAAGGGCATGTCTGGAGTACATGAGATCCTTTAAGGAATTATTTAGTGTTAGCATGTCCTGGGATTAGTGTAGTAAGAATTTGGTTTCTTAACAACAACAACAACAACAAACCAGTTATGTTATATGACTATGTTTTGTTTCAATCCCAGGTGTGAGATATGGGGCTGATTCAGATTGTTCATTACAACTAACTATGATTTGTCTTATGCTCTGGCAGGGGTGTGATTCTACTAGCTAAAGATAGTTTACATTTGGAATTCTGGATACTCTTGAGAGGATATAAAAATGCCAGAGCTCAGAGAGGCCAAGGTGGCTGTTGCTACCTCTGCTGCTGATCTCTGCTGCTGGTGGTTCCTGCTGCTGCTTTTGCTGTTTGTTGCTGTCGTTTGCTGATGCTGTTTGCTGAATTGCTGTTGCTGGTTGAAGATATCCCAAGGAGGAAGATCGGACTTGCCTCAATGAACTAGATAGCCCTAATCAGCAGATAGTAGTCTAAAGAGATCTACACACCTTTTCCCATCTAACCATTTTTCTTGCCTACTTAGTGTTGGGTGTGGGAAGGGATTGGGGTAGTAAAAGGTGGTAGATATAGTAACCCCATGAAGTAATTAAAAAGTATGGCTGCAGATTAAGATCAAGGAAACTACACTGAACTAATTTGGGATGGATAAAACTGCCCAAACACATCCGGGAATGAAAGAATTTGTCACTTCTCCAGGTAAGGAAACAACACCTGCTGAGGTGCTTGTTTGAGGTAAAGGAAGAAGAATAGAACTGTAAATAATGCTAAGGATCTATAACTGGTTATAGAAACAAAGGTGTAGTCATTGTAATTATTTCTGCCCTATTTTGTTAAAAATGAATTTATTCACGTATATGCATACATATATAATTTATACAAATATAAATAAATATATAAATAAAATAGTATATATAATTTATAATAAATATAAATAAATAAACTCATATATATGCATATATATGTTAGTTTTTCTTACTCATTCCTTTACCATGTACTATAACATTATTGAGATAGTATCAGGAATTGTGTGCTGCTGAACCTACATTATTAGATTTAAGTTATGAGATATTAAAAGACCAAACATTCCCTGAGATACTTTGGTTGTATGTGGGATAGGTTAGGAAGAACTATGACCTTGCTTTTCCTTCACTTAGAAATTACAGATAGCTTCTGTCTTATCTATTTAACTATCTAATTCTGCTGAGTTCTTTGGGGCAAGTAAAACCTTCATTATCAAGATATCTCCAACCAGCAACCAGCAATCCGGCAAAGAGCAAAAGCAGAAGTGGGAACCACTAGCAGCAGGTACCATCATCAGGAGGAATAGCAGGCCCCTCAGCTTCTCGGGGATCTGGATCTTCTTTCAATCTATCCTCTAGTAGGAATATCACTACAATAGAATTAAATGTCTATTGTATTTCTTTAACAAACACGTTTTTAAAAATTCTGTTGATTGCTTAATTCCATTGTCATGAAGGCTCTAAAAAAATATCTATTATTTGTCAATTCACAGTAATCGGTTTCTGAACATGGACCCACAGTTATGGCAGAGATGAAAGATATAAAGTTTGCTGTATAATGACATGATGGGCATGCTTATACAGACTGATTCTATGGAGTTAGAGCACGCATGTACTTTGGAGGGTAAAGGAAGGTATAGACAGAGATTAAATTCTGGGGATTCTTAGATCTATACTTTATTTATCTAAGGATCTACCTAGAAGCAAGAAATTGAAAAAAAGTGTACTTTGCAAAAAGAATAAAGAGAAAACTATAAAAAGCACAGCTTAACTAATTCATAGAAAATTAGTGAAAGGAAGCCCTGAAGGGAAAGAGTAATTTTGAATGACATCACCTGCATCAAATTTACTGTTCCTGATAGATCATAAGATTCTTTTTATAAAACATACAAAGATGGCTTCATGCTTTGGTTATTTAAAAAAAGTTGAACTTTAGATGCATTAGAGTACCTGACTCACTGTGAACAAATGTAATTGGCCTTAAAGTGGTTTGAATTTGATGGCACCAAATTTAGTTCATGTTTTCAGGAATGCTACACTTCTCTTTAAACCAACATTAAGGGTGTTGTGAAGACAGTTCAGTGTTTAAGAGCAATATTGTTCTGAAAGAGAACTTTCACGACCCCCACAATGGGACTCTGATGCTCTCTTCTGGCCTCTGGAAACACAGAGAAGAGAGATAGAGATAAATAGAGGGTGGTGGGTAAACACATGTACATACACCCGTACACAGAACTATGAATGCTAAATAATTATCAAAATATTTTAAATGACATTAATATCACAGAGAAAATAAGCTCTAGAACAGGAAGTGGGAGAACTTGTTTGGACTATATTTGTTTTTCTTAATTTTATATCATCACACACACAGAGCTCCTAACCAACATCTTACCTGGAAGTCCAGTATTATTCATTTATTAGTATACCTTCTTTTGTCTCTCTTAGAATCTAAAATAGTGGTTCTTAACCTTCCTATTGCTGCAACAGTTTAATTCAGTCCCTCATGTTGTGGAGCCCACCAACCATAAAATTATTTTTTGTTGCTACTTCATAACTGTAAATTTGCTTCTGTTATGAAATATAATCTGCATATCTGGGTTTTTCTATACTCACAGGCAACCCCTGTGAGTCTTTCTACCCACAAAGGGCTCACAACCCACAGGCTGAAAAACACTGCTCTAAAAGATGTTTAATTTCTCAAACATCTACAGTAATTCATAGTCTGTTAGATTAAATAAATATTCTTTTTTAAAATTTTTGAGCATTTCATACATGAGTACTGTATCTATCATTTCCACCCTTCTCCCTCCTTCAACTTCCTTGTTCTACTTCTGTTCTCTCTGAAGTTCATGGGTTCTACAACTATTACTGCTGTGTACACACATGTGTTCTTGCATGCACACACACACACATACACGTATATATACATATAAATATAAATACATACTCTTACATATATATACACAAATGTTTGAGCCCATGTATTGGTCTTATGTACATGATGTGCATTTTATATGCTAAGATTGAAGAACCCATCGGGAGTCTTGTTTCTGAAGACTGCTTCTCTCTCTGTTGGGAGTCATCAGTTGCCTATAACTCATCATCTAGGGATGGAACCTGGTGAAATTTCCCCTGTCCTCACTGTGTACTATTTCTATTTTGTTTTCAAGGTTTTCATTTGTTTTTATACTTTGAGATTTTCAGCATGGAGCTTCTTGTGGGAAGGAAATCTCTCTGAACATGTTTCCCCATCACCCATCTATCTCTGATGTCTTATGTTGGTCACAGTCTTGAGGTCAGCTAATAGCCAATGCTCTGAGATATATATCTATATCTATATCTATATCTATATCTATATCTATATCTATATCTATATCTATATCTATATCTATATCTATATCTATATCTATCTATCTATCTATGTATATGTAAACACACACACACACACACACACATACACACAATGATAATAAAAGTTAAGTGACAGGCTGGTATAGATTTGTTTCCTTTTTGAGTCCTAACTGTGTATCAAGTTGAGAAAGCCAGTTGTCCAATGTTGACCCCTTCCAGTCATCATGCACAAGCCAAAGATTTTCAGCTATCAGAAGAAAATCTTAGTTATGGCTCAACTGTCATCATTGCCTTTCTACATTTTTATCTTGGGGATTGAGAAAGAAATTTAGTTTATCAAGTTTTCCTACTGTTTGTTTCTGGAGTGGGCTTATGTTTTCTTCTCTATGGTAGCGATGAGGAATAAAGAAATGACAGGTAGTGAGGTATGGGGTATTATTCCCTCACCCCCATGCACTTCATCAAAGAACTTCCCCCCAAATAACTCAAAGCTAGACAGGAAAACCAAAGGGGAAAATAGAAAAACTCAGAAAAGAGGATATATTTTTAGACTATAAAACATATATTTTAAAAAACTGTTTGGAAGCTGAGTCCTGATTCATAAATGAAGTCAAAACTTTTCACTCTATTTTATGGCAACACTCTCACAACACCTTTTAAAGAACACTATTATCCCTGGGGCATAAGGCAGCCCAATACTGCTCAACAGTGCAAGGGACACATTATGAACTGGAGAACAGTTAATCCTGGCATTAGGATAATGCTTAGCAGGAAATTAAGCAAACCACTTCCTTAGCTGCTGTGCAATTACATATTGTTATCACAAGCCAAATAGGGATCATTAAAAGGGAATTTATTTTGACTCATTTATACAAATCTAGAGCCACCTGTTTTGCATTATTGAAAAGATTTTAACATAATTTTAAAACAAAACTTGAAAAGCCACTAAAAGGCAAGCACAAGCTCCCATTAAAACATGGGAACAGCTTGAGCACTTCCATTTATAGTGCTCTTCATCTCTCATGCCCACAGCTCTGAACATATCATAATTGGCTCTCAGTGATTCTGAGTGAGTAGGCAGGAATGATATCAGAAAGTGCTCTGTTTTCAAATAATTTGGAAAGTGTTAGTTATGGTCTTGTTATTCTGTTCTGTACACAAGCCACTGTGGCTCTTGGTCTCTGAAGTCAATGACTTACTAAAAGAGTTTCTTGAAGAATCTTTGCAGGGAAGAAAATGGCATCACTGCAGCCACTGCCAGTTCTAAGAGGGGCTTGTATCTTCTTAGATGGCCCTGCAGAGTACGTACATAATACATCACAAGCATCTCACACATACAGCCCCTGAAACTACAAGATTCAGTGCAATGCCTTCTTGCCAGAGAAATTGCTTGAGTGAAGGAAAGACAAGGACTGATAAGGTTCCTATTGAAGCATGTGCAATAGATATTTACAACCTACTCCATTGATTTGTGCTTGAAAATTATATATATATATATATATGTTTATATACTGTATAATACAAATATATAATTTATAATATAATTATATTATATTATACTATAAAGAGGCACTCTTTAAGGATTAAATATCATTCTACTCTAATTATTATGGCTGTCATCAATTGCATGCATTAATGATACCACATTTACTCTGAAAGAATTCATATACCCTAAAAATTCAGAAGACCATATAGAGAAAGGTAGCCCCCTCCCACGATGATATTCACAAGCTAAGGTTAAGATACATGCAGTTTTCTTCATGTAGTTCAATCTTCTTGGGACCTCCTCATCCTTATTTATCCCCCTAGGCAAGGCTAGCAAGGAAACAAACAAGAATGAGAAAAACTCACTTTGACTTTCCTCACTCAAGAAGTGGGTCTTTACTTTCAATCGTATTGTGTGCTCGTATGAAACGTGATGAGAATCCATTTGGATATGGATGGACTGGTCAATGAAAAGACATATGGTACATAGATGCTTGTTGAATGGTATTTGCTCGCATACAAACCCTCATGATACTTTGAGGTTATTTTTTCTCATTAAGTAGAATATCTTTGCAAACATCGGAAAAGAATTGGTCTCCTGAGGTGGCAACAGACCACCAAAACAGCCACAGTCCTGTGGTCTCAGCTGCGTGATCATGTCCACGTGCTTTCCTTGTTCTTTTGTAGTTGTAGGGACTTTGTGCTACAGGTTTCTCTGAACAAACAAACACAGTTCAAAACGTGGGCAAGCTGATTTTAGTTCTGAAAATGCCATTGAAAGGCTGATGAAACTTTGAGTCACAGTTTCCTTCCTCCACCCCTTTGCTTTACTCTCACATTAATCTTTCTCATGATCTAGTGGGCTGGATTTGCTTTTCCAAAAGCATTGATGTAAGAATGAGAGGTGTCAAAGGAAAGAAAGCAAAAAAAAAAAAAAAAAAAAAAAAAAAAAAAAAAAAAAAAAAAAAGGAAAAAAATATTTAGCTTTTATCTCATTGAGAAAAGTTCATAACAAGCAAAGTCATGCTGGAGAGAACTGTTGAAAACTGAGGAAAAAATCTCTTATATGTATTTATTCTTTTGATGGTTTATTTTAATTCTTCCTTTTAAACCTCTAATATTTTTATCTTTTTTCTAATTTTTTTAGCTCTTCTAATTTGCTTTCCAATTATACAAACATAAATTTAATAACCCCGCCACTGGTAAGGGCAAAGAAAAACACAAAAGTTAAGAAGATTCTTGTACTGAGAACTTTAAAAGAATATCATTGACAATCAGTCTGTGCAACTCAAGTGACGCATGTTCAAGCAAATTCCTAGATTTTCCTTTTCCTTTTTATTTTTTTATTCTTTTTGTTTTCAGAAACGGAGAAATATGTAATTTAGGACACTGAACATAAATTTTAGCAGCTTCACAAAAATATTCACTTTTTACTGTCTGAAACAATAACTAAGTCATACAAAGTGTATATTGCTTGAAATCTTTACAGACAGTGATGAAATTGATGAATTTTTATTATTGTTTACATAATTAACAATTATTATGATCTGAAAGTATCAGAAAGAACTTTCACAATATAGAGAAGTTTAATTTTGCTTAGAATATACTTTAAAATTTGAGCTAACTCTTCTTTATTCTTTTCTCCATCTTTATTAAATTGCTTATTTCTTATTTACGTTTAAATTGTTATTCCCTTTCCCAGTTTCTAGGCAAATATCCCCCTAACCCCTCCCCCTCCCCTTCTATATGGGTGTTCCCCCCATGCTCCCCCACTTACCACCCTCCCCCCAACAATCACGTTCACTGGGGTTCAGTCTTGGCAGGACCAAGGGCTTCCCCTTCCACTGGTGCTCTTACTAGGCTATTCACTGCTACCTATGAGGTTGGAGCCTAGGGTCAGTCTTTGGGTAGTGGCTTAGTCCCTGGAAGCTCTGGTTGGTTGGCATTGTTGTAATTCAGTGTCCTATAACTGGATCCATCTCAATATATTTTATTATTCGTAATAAACTTTAAAACCTTACTACAGATTTGTCAATGTTCACTGAAACCATCCCAAATGGAAAGTACAGAAAACTTTGTAACAATCCTTTGTCCTTGACCCCAGCTCTTCCTTCTCTGCGGTTGCTGTAGGAATGTCAGCTGCCTGTCCTCCAGTCTCCTTTCTTTCTTTAAGAGTTAAATTCTACAACTAATTCTCATTATTTAATTTTATACCTGTCCAGTTTTATCACTTTTAACTTATTCGCTAGTATGGAAACTTTTATAATAATATTTAGACATCTTATGGAAGAAAAAAGCAGAGTTACATTAAATATATGGTAGGAAGAAGAACTTGAAGATAAAAAACTTGCTTAGGTTTACACATGGAAGAGAGGTAGGTATGGGTTATAAATGAGTTTCCCTCACTAGGATGTAAAGGCCAAGTGTCCCCTTCCCTTTCCTCATGTAAATGCCTTACTTAAATTAGATACTCGTCTATGGTATTTTACTCAGTACAATAAATTATTGGTTCATCTATTTATTCCTTCATCCATTGCTTTGGTCTCTTTTTCTACTCTCAAGTATTCTGTGTTTACATAGTTTAGTGTGATATTAGAAGCCGATTTCATATTTAAAAGCCTTGCTATTGATATCCTCGGAAGTGTATGCTAAGAAGATTATGCGATAGCTCTAATGGGAGGAGCAGTCAGAGTTAAAGGTGCGAGAAGAGGAAGCTTGAGCAAGAGAAGGAATAAGAGAATCGTCTAACCACGCTGCCTACATGCTTACAGCAAGTGCACTTTTGGCTTCTGTCAAAACACGGCATTCCTAAAAGTACGCAAACTACTGAAGTGCAGTATAATCCAGGGGTCTGGGTCAGTGATGTGCACTGGCTTTGTCTTACTTCTGGTCTTCTATTGGTTCAAGTTTCACACTTTACCTGCTGTCTCTGAGGAGTCATTGAGAAGTCAGCAAGCTTAGAGCCGTGAGAGGTTCTTATATCAACCTGGTGGTGGTTGCTAGCAGAGCGCCAACCTAGCTCCAAGTCTCAGACAAACGCAAGACTTCTCTCGCCAGAAGATTTGGTAAGTGTGTCTGCACACGATGAGTATAAACCAATTGGCCTCTCTTAACAATTCAAGTCTTAGAGAGGCTGTGACCTGCAAGATGAGCATGGCTGAATTGGGACCTCAGTCTTAGGTATCTGACATTGTATCGACTTCCATGACTTGTTTTCATGCCGCTAGTTCTAGGTCAGGTCTATAGCCTGGAGGGAAATAAACATTTAAGTTTAAACAGAATTGAAGTCATATTATGTAAATGTGAACATTAAGTGAACACATGTACATGCATGTGTGCACCTAAGTATAAAATAAACACACATGTTATGTGCTTTTATGAAGAGCAGTGTTTCTTTTTTTATGTATACTACTTTGGAAGGGAAGATGTTCTAAGCTTCATTCAGCAGCAATATATTTTCAAGCACTCAATTAAAACACAATATGAAAAATCATCTTCTTTCCTTTCATGTATTTAATACAGTACCATAAAGTATGGTAATTTAATGTATATTTAGCATATTTTATATATATATATACATATATATCATACTTTGTGGTACTATACTTCTTAATGAATACCAATGTTAAAAGACAGTAACTCTCTATTAGTATTGAGACCTAATAGAAATAAACATGCCTCAACATTAGGTGTATTATTTAATCACCAACCAAGGTTTAAATAATTGGCAACTTAGCACAAAGGATGGACTTCTTTGCACACTTGATCCTAGGCTATTCTGAGGAATCGGAAGATATTCACCGTTTGTAGCTAATTTACCATCCTTTATTTCTGATTATAGCATTTATGTGGCAGCAGGATCTAATTTGGGTTTGAATCACAATGCACTGAGACTAGCTGTAGAAGCCTGAGACCTCTCTCCTACCATGGAGGAAAACAAGGGCAATGCAGGGGTTATTATGTTTACCCCAGGGCACTGCTGCACAGAAATTAACAAGATTTTAAAAGAAATCATTCAGATCCAATTTATAATAACTGCCTCAGAGCTTTCTAAAGACCTAGGTGGTGTTGGTGACAGAATGCCTAAGAATTCTTCCAATCAGCCTAACTGCGCACTGGGGTTTATCATTGCACATCTCAAATAGCACAGGACTTCAAATAACTGCCAAGAAGGAATGCTTTCCTGTTTGGACAACCCCCTAGGCTTGTTAGTTCATTTCTGATGCTGACTTCTGCTCATTCCAATAATGGAACAATACATAAAGGGTACTTCCATCACTTTCTTTCCTACTCTGTTGTGCCCAACTGTCTGAAAGGATTTGTCTTTACCTGCTAATGTTTTTATACACGATGATGGCTAGTTTTGTATCAACTTGACTCAATCTAGAGGCATCCTCAATAGAGAAAATGTCTCTATAAAATCAGACTATACACTAGTCTGTAGGGCATTTTATTAGTTAGAGATTGATGTAGGGGGCCCAGTTTACTGTGTATAGCACAACCCCTGGGCTCAAGGTTCTAGTTTTTATAGGCCAAGCAAGCCATGAGGAGTAAGACAGTAAGCAGGATCTTCTATAACCTCTGCAATACCTCTTGCCTTGGCTTCTGTCAATGGGTTATGATTTGAAATATGTAAGTCAAATAAACCCTCTCCTCTCCAATTTCTTTTGGTCATGGTGTGTTATCACAGCAATTATAACTCTAACTAAGACAAACACCTCGGCCCTTTAATAGAGTCCTGTGTTTGCCAATGCAATCCTGTGGTCCAGTACATTTACAGTAAAGACCCTTTAAACCAGCATGAGAGGATATAAGCCTGTGCTATATGGTTATACTACACTACACTGTATTAGTCTATACTGCACTACTCTATACTACACTACACCATCCTTAGAAGACAGGAGACATGAGGAAATAGTGCAAGAACTATTTAAAGCTCCATTTATAATATCCACCAAAATTAAAACATATCTTCTCACATTGCTTTCCTTCTTTTAACATAATTTAAAACTTCAAGTGTGTGGGTTGCCAGTGATTACTTAAAATAATATCAAAGTTCCATTCAGATGCTATGCAAATGCAATGTGAATATGAAAATAAATGTACTAAAATCTTTCCATTCTTCTTCTACAAGTTGGTACAAGTTATGGATAGCCCAGTTGGTGTTATAAAAGATTTATGAACCTATACAATTTCTGCTTTTCTAGATAAATTTGGGGGAAAATTTTAACTTTTCTAACACATAAAACAAACTGAGGAAAACTTTGTTCAAGACTACTGTAAAAAAAAAAAAAACAAAGGATGATTGCCACAAGGGAGAAAGACTGAGCTCAAGTCCACTGAAAGAGAAGACGGAAGAGTCGAAATGGTGAGTGAGTGGGTAGGAAATTATTGGAGAGTATAAGAAAGAAATCAACATCAAAACTTGACTGTTTTGCTAATTCGTGGCCGATTAGGCTACTGCTCTCAAACTGGATTGAATATGACACAGAGAACCTATCCTTCTTGTTGATTACTGTTCACACAATGATGACTTCAAGGTCTCAACAAAGACAGTTCTAGATTGCCTAACTGAGCAGAGTTTGGAAGAATTATCTTGAAGGAACATAGAAAAATGTATAATTGCAACTTTATTGACAAAAAGTGACAGAGGTAAAAGAAAAGAACCTTTCAAGTTCAAATCATACGTCAGGAGAGTATGTCCTTGGAGAATGAAGGAGACATGAAGACATTTTCAAATAAAAAAACTAAGAGCATTTTTCACAAGCATGCCTAACATTTTAATTATATTCTTGAGATTATAAAATAACTACAATACTTTCACACACACACAATATATATATATATATATATATATATATATATATATATATATTCTTAAATTTTTAAGTACAACCTGCTTGGTTTGGATAATGTTACCTGTATGCATATTATCATGCTGACTATAAACAGACCTGATATTAAACAATTGCTATTGACAGAATTCAGACAGAAAAGGAATAAAGAGGGCAGATTAGCACTTCAATGATATGTTTTAAAGAAGCCTCATCTATACTAATAATTCTGAAGATTGATTTATTAGAATTCCAGGATTATGAGAAGACGTTATGTTGTAGATCAACATCCAAATGACCTTAGCTTGTCTATAGCTACCCTCATAGCTATTTTCTACCAACCTTTGTTATTAGATAAGACTTTTGGACTGGAGGGTGCAGAAGGCCATGGGCTTCCACTAACCTGAAGCTATGGGCTTTACAAGTCAGTACCCAAAATTCACAGATGAGAATCTGATCTAACCCATGACTTGTGTTTCCCACAAACAGATTGGTAAGTGATTGACTGATGGTTTTCTTTTGATTTGTGACTATAAAGGTCCATTGCTCAGAGGAATATCATGTCTTTGAGGGTGACTGGAATCCATGCTCCCAGGACATGGCCACTCATATATCCCTCAGTATAAACTATCTCTTGTTTCCTTTGAAGAGCCACTTTATATCAACAGAAAGAAAGAAAGAAGGTAAGAAAAAATTTTTCAATTAAGTGGCATTTTAGTGAACTTTTAAAATCATGGTTAATGGTTAGTTGAGCAAGATAATTTCTATTGATCTCTAATTTAGTCATTTCTCAGTTTCTTTTAATTCTACTATTGAATTCTAGTGAGTTTTAATGCTATTTTATTAGTCAATGCTGAAATTTCTACTTGACATTTCATTGTTATATTTCTTTGATGAGATTTTTGTATGCATTTCTAGAGTATGCATAGTTACTAAAGCATTTTATCTACTTCTCTTAATTCCTATAAAATCTTCGCTCTTTAAATATTCTTAGTCTTAGTGTCTATTGATATTTTCTTCCCATTTAAGTTACCACTTACCGCTGTACTGAGAAGCTAAGTGGATCACTTGTACAAACAGCATCTTTAGACATCATCCAAGCAGATCGAGCAACTGCCTCTTTCTTTACTTCCAGTGTCATGATAGATGGAGTTCTTAGGCACAACTTTTAGGGACACCCTTAGCTTAAAGATCATCAAAGACTTGAGATCACAGTATTGCTTAGTCAGAATAACGGATAAATTGAGTCCCCTCCTGTAGCCCTAGTGGACAGAGGCAGGTGGAGAAACCAAGTTAACATCTTATGAAGGGAGGAATGACAGAAAGATAAATTTCTCAGGCATGGATACGTGTAGCTTAAAAATTGAAGTTGTCGGCCGGACGCTTCCGGTGTTTGGCCAGAGTCCCGGACCAGCGGAGGATCCCTGCCTTCAGCAGCTCTCTGCTCCCAGGCCCCCTGGAGGGGAGTTCTCACCGCCTGGTCGGGCGGGCACTCCTGAGGCAGCAGAGCGGAGGAGACCACCAATGCTGCCAACCCCTGCCCACATCCCTGGCCCAGGAGGAAACTGTATACGGCCTCTGGGTACCCGTAGAGGAGGGCCCAGGAGCAGCAGGTCCACTGTGTCTGAGACACCGCATCTGAAGGGACCGACCAGATAAACAGTTCTCTGCACCCAAATCCCATGGGAGGGAGAGCTAAACCTTCAGAGAGGCAGACACGCCTGGGAAATCAGAAGAGACTGCACGCTGCACACAGTACTGATCCCAGAGGAAAACACCAAAAGCTATCTGGAACCCTGGTGCACGGAACCTCCCGGAAAGGGCGGCGCAGATCTTCCTGGTTGCTGAGGCCGCGGAGAGCTCATAGGCAACACCCCGCGAGCAAACTTGAACCTCGGTACCACAGGTAAGACCAACTTTTCTGCTACAAACGACCTGCCTGGTGACCTCAAGACACAGGCTCACAGGAACAGCTGAAGACCTGTAGAGAGGAAAAATTACACGCCCGAAAGCAGAACACTCTGTCCCCATAACTGGCTGAAAGAAAACAGGAAAACAGGTCTACAGCACTCCTGAAACACAGGCTTATAAGACAGTCTAGCCACTGTCAGAAATAGCAGAACAAAGTAACACTAGAGATAATCTGATGGCGAGAGGCAAGCGCAGGAACCCAAGCAACAGAAACCAAGACTACATGGCATCATCGGAGCCCAATTCTCCCACCAAAGCAAACACGGAATATCCAAACACACCAGAAAAGCAAGATCTAGTTTCAAAATCATATTTGATCATGATGTTGGAGGACTTCAAGAAAGACATGAAGAACTCCCTTAGAGAAACACAGGAAAACATAAATAAACAGAGAGAATCGCAAAAAATTCCTAAAAGAATACCAGGAAACATAAATAAACAAGTAGAAGCCCATAGAGAGAGACACAAAAATCCTGAAAGAATTCCAGGAAAACACAATCAAACAGTTGAAGGAATTAAAAATGGAAATAGAAGCAATCAAGAAAGAACACATGGAAACAACCCTGGATATAGAAAACCAAAAGAAGAGACAAGGAGCTGTAGATACAAGCTTCACCAACAGAATACAAGAGATGGAAGAGAGAATCTCAGGAGCAGAAGATTCCATAGAAATCATTGACTCAACTGTCAAAGATAATGTAAAGCGGAAAAAAACTACTGGTCCAAAACATACAGGAAATCCAGGACCCAATGAGAAGATCAAACCTAAGGATAATAGGTATAGAAGAGAGTGAAGACTCCCAGCTCAAAGGACCAGTAAATATCTTCAACAAAAATCATAGAAGAAAACTACCTAACCTAAAAAGAGATACCCATAGGCATACAAGAAGCCTACAGAACTCCAAATAGATTGGACCAGAAAAAAACACCTCCCGTCACATAATAGTCAAAACACCAAACGCACAAAATAAAGAAAAAAGAATACTAAAAAGCAGTAAGGAAAAAGGTCAAGTAACATATAAAGGCAGACCTATCAGAATCACACCAGACTTTTCGCCAGAAACTATGAAGGCCAGAAGATCCTGGACTGATGTCATACAGACCCTAAGAGAACACAAATGCCAGCCCAGGGTTACTGTATCCTGCAAAACTCTCAATCAACATAGATGGAGAAACCAAGATATTCCATGACAAAACCAAATTTACACAATATCTTTCTACAAATCCAGCACTACAAAGGATAATAAATGGTAAAGCCCAACATAAGGAGGCAAGCTATACCCTAGAAGAAGCAAGAAACTAATCGTCTTGGCAACAAAACAAAGAGAAGAAAAGCACACAAACATAACCTCACATCCAAATATGAATATAACAGGAAGCAATAATCACTATTCCTTAATATCTCTCAACATCAATGGCTTCAACTCCCCAATAAAAAGACATAGATTAACAAACTGGATACGAAACGAGGACCCTGCATTCTGCTGCCTACAGGAAACACACCTCAGAGACAAAGACAGACACTACCTCAGAGTGAAAGGCTGGAAAACAACTTTCCAAGCAAATGGTCAGAAGAAGCAAGCTGGAGTAGCCATTCTAATATCAGATAAAATCAATTTTCAACTAAAAGTCATCAAAAAAGATAAGGAAGGACACTTCATATTCATCAAAGGAAAAATACACCAAGATGAACTCTCAATCCTAAATATCTATGCCCCAAATACAAGGGCACCTACATACGTAAAAGAAACCTTACTAAAGCTCAAAACACACATTACCTCACACAATAATAGTAGGAGATTTCAACACCCCTCTCTCATCAATGGACAGAATATGGAAACAGAAATTAAATATTAACGTAGAAAGACTAAGAGAAGTTATTAGCCAAATGGACTTAACAGATATTTATAGAATATTCTATCCTAAAGCAAAAGGATATACCTTCTTCTCAGCTCCTCATGGTACTTTCTCCAAAATTGACCATATAATTGGTCAAAAAACGGGCCTCAACAGGTACAGAAAGATAGAAATAATCCCATGCGTGCTATCAGACCACCACGGCCTAAAACTGGTCTTCAATAACAATAAGGTAAGAAGGCCCACATATAGGTGGAAATTGAACAATGCTCTACTCAATGATAACCTGGTCAAGGAAGAAATAAAGAAAGAAATTAAAGATTTTTAGAATTTAATGAAAATGAAGGTACAACATACCCAAACTTATGGGACACAATGAAAGCTGTGCTAAGAGGAAAACTCATAGCTGAGTGCCTGCAGAAAGAAACAGGAAAGAGCATATGTCAGCAGCTTGACAGCACACCTAAAAGCTCTAGAACAAAAAAGAAGCAAATACACCCAGGAGGAGTAGAAGGCAGGAAATAATCAAACTCAGAGCCAAAATCAACCAAGTAGAAACAAAAAGGACCATAGAAAGAATCAACAGAACCAAAAGTTGGTTCTTTGAGAAAATCAACAAGATAGATAAACCCTTAGCCAGACTAACGAGAGGACACAGAGAGTGTGTCCAAATTAACAAAATCAGAAATGAAAAGGGAGACATAACTACAGATTCAGAGGAAATTCAAAAAATCATCAGATCTTACTATAAAAGCCTATATTCAACAAAACTTGAAAATCTGCAGGAAATGGACAATATCCTAGACAGATACCAGGTACCGAAGTTAAATCAGGAACAGATAAACCAGTTAAACAACCCCATAACTCCTAAGGAAATAGAAGCAGTCATTAAAGGTCTCCCAACCACAAAGAGCCCAGGTCCAGACAGGTTTAGTGCAGAATTCTATCAGACCTTCATAGAAGACCTCGTACCAATATTATCCAAACTATTCCGCAAAATTGAAACAGATGGAGCACTACCGAATTCCTTCTATGAAGCCACAATTACTCTTATACCAAAACCACACAAAGACCCAACAAAGAAAGAGAACTTCAGACCAATTTCCCTTATGAATATCGATGCAAAAATACTCAATAAAATTCTGGCAAACTGAATCCAAGAGCACATCAAAACAATCATCCACCATGATCAAGTAGGCTTCATCCCAGGCATGCAGGGATGGTTTAATATCTGGAAAACCATCAACGTGATCCATTATATAAACAAACTGAAAGAACAAAACCACATGATCATTTCATTAGATGCTGAAAAGCATTTGACAAAATTCAACACCCTTCATGATAAAAAGTCCTGGAAAGAATAGGAATTCAAGGCCCATACCTAAACATAAAAAAATATATACAGCAAACCAGTTGCTAACATTAAACTAAATGGAGAGAAACTTGAAGCAATCCCACTAAAATCAGGGACTAGACAAGGCTGCCCACTCTCTCCCTACTTATTCAATATAGTTCTTGAAATTCTAGCCAGAGCAATCAGACAACAAAAGGAGGTCAAGGGGATACAGATCGGAAAAGAAGAAGTCAAAATATCACTATTTGCAGATGATATGATAGTATATTTATGTGATCCCAAAAGTTCCACCAGAGAACTACTAAAGCTGATAAACAACTTCAGCAAAGTGGCTGGGTATAAAATTAACTCAAATAAATCAGTAGCCTTCCTCTACACAAAAGAGAAACAAGCCGAGAAAGAAATTAGGGAAACGACACCCTTCATAATAGATCCAAATAATATAAAGTACCTCGGTGTGACTTTAACCAAGCAAGGGAAAGATCTGTACAATAAGAACTTCAAGACTCTGAAGAAAGAAATTGAAGAAGATCTCAGAAGATGGAAAGATCTCCCATGCTCATGAATTGGCAGGATTAATATAGTAAAAATGGCCATTCTGCCAAAAGCGATCTACAGATTCAATGCAATCCCCATCAAAATACCAATCCAATTCTTCAAAGAGTTAGACAGAACAATTTGCAAATTCATCTGGAATAACAAAAAACCCAGGATAGCTAAAACTATCCTCAACAATAAAAGGACTTCAGGGGGAATCACTATCCCAGAACTCAAGCAGTATTACAGAGCAATAGTGATAAAAACTGCATGGTATTGGTACAGAGACAGACAGATAGACCAATGGAACAGAACTGAAGACCAGAAATGAACCCACACACCTATGGGCACTTGATTTTTTGACAAAGGCAAATCCATCCAATGGAAAAAAAAGATAGCATTTTCAGCAAATGGTGCTGGTTCAACTGGAGTCAACATGTAGAAGAATGCAGATCGATCAATGCTTATCACCCTGTACAAAGCTTAAGTCCAAGTGGATAAAGGACCTCCACATCAAACCAGATACCTCAAACTAATAGAAGAAAAACTAGGGAAGCATCTGGAACACATGGGCACTGGAAAAATTTCCTGAACAAAACACCAATGGCTTATGCTCTAAGATCAAGAATGGAAACAAATGGGATCTCATAAAACTGCAAAGCTTCTGTAAGGCAAAGGACACTGTGGTTAGGACAAAACGGCAACCAACAGCTTGGGAAAAGATCTTTACCAATCCTACAACAGATAGAGGCCTTATATCCAAAATATACAAAGAACTCAAGAAGTTAGACCGCAGGGAGACAAATAACCCTATTAAAAAATGGGGTTCAGAGCTAAACAAAGAATTCACAGCTGAGGAATGCAGAATGGCCCAGAAACACCTAAAGAAATGTTCAACATCGTTAGTCATAAAGAAATGCAAATCAAAACAACCTGAGATTTCACCTCACACCAGTGAGAATGGCTAAGATCAAAAAACTCAGGTGACAGCAAATGCTGGCGAGGATGTGGAAAAGAGAACACTCCTCCATTGTTGGTGGGATTGCAGCCTGGTACAACCATTCTGGAAATCAGTCTGGAGGTTCCTCAGAAAATTGGACATTGAACTGCCTGAGGATCCAGCTATACGTCTCCTGGGCATATACCCAAAAGATGCCCCAACATATAAAAAAGACAAGTGCTCCACTATGTTCATCGCAGCCTTATTTATAATAGCCAGAAGCTGGAAAAGAACCCAGATGCCCTTCAACAGAGGAATGGATACAGAAAATGTGGTACATCTACACAATGGAATATTACTCAGCTATCAAAAACAATGACTTTATGAAATTCGTAGGCAAATGGTTTGGAACTGGAAAATATCATCCTGAGTGAGCTGACCCAATCACAGAAAGACATACATGGTATGTACTCATTGATAAGTGGCTATTAGCCCAAATGCTTCAATTACCCTAGATGCCTAGAACAAATGAAACTCAAGACGGATGATCAAAATGTGAATGCAGATCGCTCCTGAGAGACACAGCCAGAATACAGCAAATACAGAGGCGTATGCCAGCAGGAAACCACTGAACTGAGAACAGGACCCCTGTTGAAGGAATCAGAGAAAGAACTGGAAGAGCTTGAAGGGGCTTGAGACCCCATATGTACAACAATGCCAAGCAACCAGAGCTTCCAGGGACTAAGCCACTACCTAAAGACTATACATGGACTGACCCTGGACTCTGACCTCATAGGCAGCAATGAATATCCTAGTAAGAGCACCAGTGGAAGGGAAGCCCTGGGTCCTGCTAAGACTGAACCCCAGTGAACCAGACTGTTGGGGGAGAGGGGCAGCAATGGGGAGGTTGGGAGGGAACACCAAGGAAGGGAGGGGGGAGGGGATGTTTGCCGGAAAACCGGGAAAGGGAATAACACTCGAAATGTATATAAGAAATACTCAAGTTAATAATAATAAAAAAAATAAATATAAAAAAAATTGAAGTTGTCTCATTACTGGAGAAAGCTGACTGATTCGTGTGTTACCAATCGCCTCAGCCAATGCACACACTAGTAATTTGGAGCTGCTGTGCTCTTAGGTGAGTTAATACAATCAGTTCCTTCTCATACATAAGCCCTACAAATACCAAACAATGGTTAGATTAAATTATCCCTTCATGTACAGGAATGAATGGAACAGAGACAACCACTGAGATTGCCCCTGACAAGGAGATAGAACTTTGCTTAGTACCATTCAGTTGGAATAAAGCTTATCTTGTTATGATATCTTTCTTAACTCTTCCAGTTACCTGACTAGTGGCAATAAGTCTCTCTCTCTCTCTCTCTCTCTCTCTCTCTCTCTCTCTCTCTCTCTCTCTCTGACTGTCTCTCTCTGACTGTCTCTCTCTGTTTCTCTGACTATCTCTCTGTCTCTCTTGTCTGTCTGTATCTCTCTGCCTTTGTCTATCTGTCTCTGTCTCTTTTTGTTTGTCTCTCCCTGTCCCCAGCTCTCTCTCTGCCTGTCTCAGTCTCTCTCTCTCTCTCTCTCTCTCTCTCTCTCTCTCTCTCTCCCTCCCTCTCTCTCTCTCTCTCTCAAACACACACACACACACACACACACACACGAATCAGGAAACAGAGCAAAGACTGGCAGGAAAAGGCCAATGACAATTTACCCTTTCCAGGACACACTTCCACTGACACCCTTCCCACCATTTAGGCCCCACTCTCCGCAGGGCCCTTATCTCTATTCCTCCCAAAAGCCTATATAAACTTTGAATCCATAAACAAATCCACCCATTTATGAAGACAACTGGAATGATGCAATCACTTCCTTTCCTAGAGAACTTCAGGCTTCAACCTGACACAGTCTAGACCTACCCAAGAGACTCTCACTTGGGGTTTGACCTTTATCAGATTAGCCTGCCGGCATACGGTGTACCTGTGGAACATTTTATCGTTTTCTCCCCTCCCCCATACACATGGAAACAGGGTTTCTCTTTGTAGCCCTGGCTGTCCTGGAACTCACTTTGTAGATTTGTCTACCCTCAAACTCAGATATCTGACTGCCTCTGCTGCCCAAGTGCTGGTACTAAAAGTGTGTGATACAATATCTGGCTTATTTCCTTTGTTTGTTTGTTTTTTTTGTTTGTTTGTTTGTTTTATTCTGTTTTGCGGGGGCATCTTTTATTGGTAAATGATGTATAAGTGTCCAGCCCAGTGTGAGTGGTACATGTCTAGACTCATAGTTTTAGGCTGTATAAGCAAGATATCTAAACTTGATCCTAGGATCAAACGAAAAAGCAACATCCCCCCATAGTGACAGCTTAATTTCCTGCCTCTAGTTCCACCCTCAAGTTGCAGGCCTTCCTTCCCTCAGTGATAAACCGTTAAGTGAAAAGGCAAGGTGAGATAAAACCTTTCCTCCCCTCCATTGTTTTTTATAAGTTTTATGACACACACTGAGAATTAGGGCTCTTCTCATGACCTCCACCCATGAATGACCTCTGCCCATCAAGGGTGTTTGCAGCAGTGATGAAGAATTGAACACATGAACTTCTTGACACATCACATGCAAACTGCAACACCTTCAGCAAGAATAAATAGTCTGAAACGTGCTCCTAATAATTCATAGATAAAGGCAACTGAGGAAGCAGAGGTTTAAATTGCTCAGTTGATTGATACAACGATCTGGTGTGTGGGGGAGTAACAATATAATGTTTTAAAGGCAGAAATATATAGCCATTACTTTATCTTTGGCTGCATCTTTATTTATTTTAAAATTTGTTGTACAATAAAAACTATGAAAAAACTTTCACCATTTTGCTTTAATTCAGTAAACACACCCAGAGTCAGACACAGTCTGAATTCTATAATCGTGCAGTTCTCTTTACATTCAGTCAGATAATTAGGAATAAATAGAGCAGCACTATGTGAGAAATTTTTTACCTAGATGGAGATGTTAAAAATTCTAAGCTAGACATAAAACATGGAAGTCTCTAGTAAAATCGTTTCTATCATGTCCTTGAAAGGATATGAAACCAATTACACTATGAATTCAAAAATCTCTCCAAACAATTCTATTGGAAATCATTATAATATTCTTTTATGTGGGAATTCAGAAAAAGGCCTTAGCAGTACAATGTCTTTTCAATGCATAGTGTTAAAACAGCAGGTTCCCAGTTTTGATGTTTACATAAAATCTATAAGCCTTTCTAAAATACAAGAAGATATGGATTTAGTTAAATATTATCTGTGTCTAGGGGAAGATTAATACCCTTTCAACAAAATTGTTATATGTTTTAATTTAAAATATAATGTATTTTGAGCACTTTTAAAGAATAAACTACAGCAAGAATCAAATAAAATGTGGGCCTGTGTGGTGGCTTAGCAGATAAAAGCACTTGCTGTCAATCGAGCTACCTAAGTCCAGTCCACAAGACTCTCGCAGAAATGGAATGGAATTAATTAACTCCCCTAAGTTTCCCTCTTACCTCAAGGGACATGTCTGACACCAGTCACAAGTGTACACACACACACACACACACACACACACACACACACACATACACACACACACACAAATAACTAACTAAATAATTAAATGATTCAAGAACATTTATTTTAAATAAGTAAGAGGCATTTCCCAAAGAACTGATCATTATTGATTTAGATGGTTAAATAGCTGTAGAACTAAACCCGGTGTTTTAACAAGCATGGAACAACCGCACACAAAAACATCTATCTATTTATAAATCTTAGTAAAGAGTTCTCTATGAAATGAAAATTCCAAATATTTACATTTATACAATTTAGATTCTGCCTTTTTGACCAGTATTTTAATGAATAATTCTTCACAAAGAAAATCTACAAAGGCTCAGTGTTAGTGAAAGTAAGCTAGACACAGAAAGGCAAACGACCTAAGTCCAGTCCACAGGATTCACACAGAAAAGGGAGAGAATTGACTCCATGTTGTCTTCAAGTGACATGCTGTGTGGCACACACACACACACACACACACACACACACACACACACACACACACACACATATACACACACCAAAATAATCATGTGTAGAGTATTAAAACGTTGATTTTATAGACACTTAAAACAATGGGTACCAGACACTGGAAAGTGGAGAAGAGAGGGATGGACGGGGAAGATCAGTCAGTAGAAACTGTATCACAGGGAAAAAGGAGGGAGAAGCTGTGGTGTACTACAGCAAGGTGGAGAGACTACAGATCACTAATATACACACCTCAAAAGACTACAGTAAAAGATTTGTACTGTTTTATAGCAAATACATGTTTGAGAATATAAATAACTTTAAGCATTACATGCACATGTATCACATCCTAGGTGTGTAGTTAAAATGTATAAATTTTATATATTCATGTAGGTGTTTTAGACACACTTTTGTCACTGTAACCTGGTGTCAGAGGTCTCAGTTACTACACTAAGAGGATATGGCAAGACAGAGTAGCCTTCATCACGGCAAACAAGAATTGGGAAACCCTGCACTTTTTGGCATTCTCTGCTCAGATTGTATCACAGTTGGGCTCTAATTATAGTATTATGCTACCCACATTTGGAACAAATCAGTAATCCTCATTCAAAATACTTCGCAGATACAGAAGAATGCGTTACTCGGCATTTCTCTATCCATTAAAAGTGAGCATCGAGATTAACTGTTATAATCACCTAAAATAAAATTTTAATTTTAAGACTTATTATATTTGGCAATTTCTGTAACATTAATATATTCACGTGAAGATCTCTGCAAGCATTGTGTCCAGTAGCAAAATAATTCACAGAGAAGTAAGAATGAAAACTAGGTTCAGATCAACTAGGCTGGATCAAAATTCTGGAGTCTGATGCCAGGCAGTTCATTGTAAGCATATTTAAACACAGTACAGTTTGGGGGCACCATACTTCTTAGAAACCCAAGTGCACAAGGAAGCATAACTAAACTCAACCAGAGTTCATATCATTTCTTCTAAGAAGATGAGTTCTAGAGATAGGGTAGCGCTTAGTGGCCTAGGAAAGGATTTGTCATGGTCTTGGTCATACAGAGAGCATAAAGGTTATTTAGGCTATTAGTCACATCTAGTAGTAGTTGTGGGAACTTTGAGGAGTCCCTGGTTATACAGATAATGTAAAGGTCATCTAGCCTATCAACTATCTTTTGCCCTCATTGTGGGAGCTTAATATGATCTAGCCTCTCAGATATTTCTTATTACCAGACTATTCACCTCCAACTCCCAGCCTTCTTGATACAAAAGCAGATTATACATCCGTTTTCTTTGAAAACACACTCCAGTGTGCTCAACATCCCTGGAGGGTTGGTCCCTAGTGATTTGTGGGATAGAGGACCATGATGCTCCCAACATAATGCGTTATACTAAAACTACAGACCTATGAAAAAGTAGGGCTTCCAGGACCAAGGGACTCCCCTCCCATTGATGCCACATTAGGCCATCCTCTGCTACATATGCAGCTGGAGCCAACAGTCCCTCCATGTGTACTCTTTGGTTGGTGGTTTAGTCCCTGTGGGGTATGTTTGGTTAATATTGTTGTTCTTCCTATGTGGTTGCAAACCCTTTCAACTCCTTCAGTCCTTTCCCTAGCTCCTCCATTGGGGTTCCTATGCTCAGTCCAATGGTTGGCTGCCAGCATCCACATCTGTATTTGTCAGCAGGTGGGTGGGTGAGTACCCTCATAGAAGCAGCAGGAGGAGGGATGGGATAGGGGGTTTGTGGAGGGAAAACCAGGGAAGGGGATAATATTTGAAATGTAAATAAATAAAATATCCAATAAAAAAATAAAAGTAGGACTTTAAAGGTTTGTTTTATGTGAAACGAAGGGTAAAACTAAAGCAGGTTCAATTAACATTGAAGATTCTGTATTGACTAAAGATATTAAAATATTTTGAGGAAGAAACAAAATATTACATAAATTTCATTTATAATTAAAGTCATGTGTTATGGATGTTTGGGAGGAAGAAATATTATAGTTAAACATGGAAAGTTTAGTATAAACAAAAATTAGCTGTGATATTTCAGTAACCATAGAGTTGTTAAAGGAACTCTAAAGAAATGCAAAAGTTGCAATGATATCTCCTAAGGAAGGATATCAAACTTCATTTGAGGTTATAACCCATAGAATGGCTGGACCATCACTTGAGATATTATAGGTTATGACCCCAAGAATGGCGGGAAATGTTTCCATTATGTGAATCACTCACCCGCAGTCACTGAGAAGCAGGAAGCAACACCATCAAGTTTAACTGAGCTAAAACTTGTGGATGTGTGTGCAGAGGGATTTTTGAACACCATTGTGGAATGAACCATGTTAATTCCAAGATGCTAGAAAAGGTTGATCTGAGGTTACTAAAGGACTGCACTTATTGAGGGCTTGTGACTAAGTGGAACAAGGTTGGATGATTTCATTGCATTGCACAGCTAATGGACCAGGAAACAGAAGGAAAACATGAACGAAGCCTTGTTCTCTGTAGCCGGAACAAGATGTACTTTCTTCTCCAACGTTTTCCTTAGTGACCGGTAGACCCTGTTCACTATAAAAGAGAAACACTTGAGGAGTCTATTCCATTATCTCACATCAGGTGCTGAAGAATGAATTTACAGCTGAGTGGCTGTATCCGTACCCAGAAGACAGACAGAAAAATACAGGGAGGAAAAACAGCTTCAATGTGGAACCCCTTGAAGGACTGGTTATTAATGAGGTCAGAAAAAAAAATCTTAGCTTGTGTTTGGCTTGAGCTCTGATGTAATCAAAACTAATTTCTTTTGCTGTATTTTTTCAGATCATGTATGATTCAGCTTCCTGCATTATGATCTTTTACCTTGGAACCAATTTAATGCTTCTATGATTAAAAACCTTTTTGAGATAAACATGAAGCAAGTGGTCAATTTATAAGACGACTCACAGTGAATCACAAACATTAGTGGAGCTCAGCTACTTCTTTTTTGTTTAATTTTTTGAGAATTTCATAATGAAATATTTATAGCATTTCTACTTCCCACCCCTTTTCCTTCAAACTCTTCCTATGTTCTTCTATCCTCACTCAAATTCATGTCCTCTTCTTCAATTATTATTGCTACACAACATTTGTGTGTGTGTGAGAGAGAGAGAGAGAGAGAGAGAAAGAGAGAGAGAGAGAGAGAGAGAGAGAGAGAGAGAGAGACAGAGAGGTGTCAGAATTGATCTGTCTTTCAGTTACGAAGGGCCTTCTATTATTAAAACATCTTAAATGCCATATTCCGTAGATCTCTGAAGTGTTTGAAGACCACCTATCACTCTAAAGTGTATCTAAATAGACAAATGTTGCTTTCTTTGAGCTCTTTACTTTCTGCTTAACTTGAAAGCATACACAGGAGGGTAAGTAAAGCTTATTTCTGTAATCAGCTAAACTAGTACCGGTCATGACTACAAGTTTGATTATTTAAAGGTGACTGACTACTAACTTGCATTTCTCAATTATGCTAAACAGTTTATGATGGTAGCTTTCATAAGACTAGAGCTATACATTAAATTTTAAATAAGTTATACAACTTATTTTGTACAAGAGCAAAAATCACATATACAGCATGTTGTTACAAATATCACCTTAAATTTATATCAACATACAAAAATTCCATAAAAATCTAAAATATTTGAGATGTGTTATTGCTTTCTAGTCTAAAAGAAGATACATTAATCCACCTTTCATTTTCCTATCAAGAAGATACGATTCACCCTTGTTTTTCCTTTTCAAAGAGATACAATTATCCACTTTCTTCTCCTTTCATCTATTTTCCCCTCATTTCTCACCTTTGACAGTATAGATATTTATACTGTATATGTGTACACACCACACACACACACACACACACACACACACATAGTGTTATAAATATATAAAATGATAGGGGAGATACACATATAGTGTTAGAAATATATGTGTGTATGTATGTATGTCTGTATGTATGTATGTATTTCTGTAAGTCACTGAATTTAGTGTTGTTTCTATGTATATGTATTTAGGGATGACCACTTGGGATCAGATCATCTATAAAGGAATGCACATCCTTGGATAAAACTGACTCTCTCTCTCTCAGCAGCCATTAAGCATCTATAGCTTTTTGTGTAAGGGTAGGGCCCTGTGAGATTTCCCCATCCACACTGCCATATCAACATGTATTAGCATTGCTTCAGTGACCATTTTGTTGAGATTGCATGGGTACAGCTTCTCATCATCACAGAAGACAAAGTCTCACAGCAAATGCCATTGTCCTAAGGCTTTAAAAATGTTTTCCCCCTCTTATGTGATGTCATCTTTATGATAAGATTGTGTCATAGACCTATATCAGTTGGAGTTTGGTCCCCTACAGTCAGGTATACTCTGCATTTTGAAGTGGTAGACTTCTCTATTGGTCTCTGTCTCCAGACAATGAAAGTTCTTCAATAATATATGAAGGCTAAACTTAAATGCAGTTATAATGTTACATATTTATAATATGGTTGGGAATTATTCTCATTAAGGAAGTTACAGTACAAGGTTCTCCTCTAGAGTCAATGATCTTAAAAGACATGGGTAACTGGCTAGGTTTAGCATAGCAGGCATGAATTTCTTCCTATCTAGTGGTCCTTAAATCAAATTAGATGACTAATAGGAGTACCACTATCACCTTTGGGTTCCTTTTGCTGTGCTGATCACTGCCATGGACTGTATGCATTATGGTTAGAGAGGACTATTTATTGAGTATTTTCCCCCTACAGATGGAAGCTAAAAAGAACTCCACGCTTTACCAGGAAAAAAAACCCTTATAGCTTAGTCTGTTAAGC
Organism: Rattus rattus; assembly: GCF_011064425.1. NCBI lineage: Eukaryota > Metazoa > Chordata > Mammalia > Rodentia > Muridae > Rattus > Rattus rattus. The sequence continues at coordinate 139,573,533 of NC_046157.1, read as the reverse complement.
CAGCTATTGGAAATTTACCATGAAGTTATTATTGGCTTCTAAACAACAGAAATTTATCATACACCATTCTGGAGGATGAGAAAATCAAAATCAAAGGAATGACAGATTCAGAGTCTTGTTCTTTGATTAATACTGCCATCTTTCTAGATTTATACCACTCTTAGTCTCTTTCACAATAATACTATTCACATATTCTAATGAGATAAGTGCTACCATAGTCAGTAAATACTTCCTAAACTCTCTGGCTTCTAATATAGAGATTACAATAGTGTGGGTTAAATGTCAGTGAATGAATTAGATACAGATACAAACATACAAATGATAGCACCTTAGCTGTCAGAATATTTTATGCCTAAATTATCACTTTTGGAGTATTCCTGGATACTCTTTTTAAGACAGAAAAAATGTAACCAGTATTTTATACCAGTTGATGAAGACATATTTTTTCCATTTTTACTAAATATGGTATTTCTTCTTTACATTTCAAATGTTACTCCTTTTCCAGATTTCATGTCTATCAGCCCCCTAACCCCTCTGCCTACCCTTCTATGTGAGTGTTCACCTCCCCATGCAACCCCATTAACACCCCCCCCAACTATCCCCTACACTAGGGGTCCAACCTTGGCAGAATCAAGGGCTTTCTCTTCCACTGGTGCCCCAACCAGTCTATTCACTGCTACATATGCAATTGGTGCCCAGGGTCAGTCCACGTACAGTCTTTGGGTAGTGGTTTAGTCCCTGGAAGCTCTGGTTTGTTGACATTGTTGTTCATATGGGGTTGCAAGCCCCTTCAGCTCTTTCAGTTCTTTCTCTAATTCCTCAACTGAGGTCCTGCTCTCAGTTCAGTGGTTTGCTGCTAGCATTCACCTCTGTATTTGTCATGTTCTGGCTGTGTCTCTCAGGAGAGATCTATATCCAGTCCTGTCAGCATGCACTTCTTAGCTTCATCCATCGTATGTAGATTTGGTGGCTATATATATATTTGGGCCACATGTGGGGTAGGCTTTAAATGGCCATTGCTTCAGTCTCTGCTCTAAACTTTGTCTCCCTATCTCCTCCTATACATATTTTTGTTCCCCTTTTAAAGAAGGAGTGAAGAATCTGCACTTCGGTCATCCTTCTTGAGTTTCATGAAGTCCATGCATTGCATCTTGGGTAATTTGAGGATTTGGGCCAATATCCACATATCAGTGAGTGCATACCACGTGTGTTTTTCTGTGATTGGGTTACCTCACTCAGGATGATATTTGCTAGTTCCATCCATTTGCGTATGAATTTTATGAAGTCATTGTTTTTGATAGCTGCGTAGTATTCCATTGTGTAGATGTACCACATTTTCTGTATCCATTCTTCTGTTGAAGGGCATCTGGGCTTCTGGCTATTATAAATAAGGCTGCTATGAACATAGTGGATCATGTATGTTTGTTGTATGTTGGAGCATCTTTTGGGTATCTGCCTAGGAGAAGTATAGGTGAGTCCTCAGATAGTGCAATGTCCAATATTCTGAGGAATCTCCAGACTGATTTCCAGAGAGGTTGTACAATTTGCAATCCCACCAACAATGGAGGAGTGTTCCTCTTTCTCCATCTGCTCAGCAGTATCTGCTGAGCCATTCTGACTGGTGTGAGGTGGAATCTCAGGGGCGTTTTGATTTGCATTTCCCTGATGGCTAAGGATGTTGAACATTTCTTTAGGTGCTTCTCAGTCATTCAATATTCCTCAGTTGTAAATTATTTCTTTAGCTCTGATTCCCATTTTTAATAGGGTTATTTGGCTCTCTGGAGTCTAACTTCTTGAGTTCTTTGTATATTTTCGATATTAGCCTTCTATCAGATATAGGATTGGCAAAGATCTTTTCCCAATCTGTTGGTTGCCATTTTGTCCTAATGACAGTGTCCTTTGCCTTACAGAGGCTTTGCAGTTTTATGAGGTCGCATTTGTCGATTCTTGATCTTAGACCATAAGCCACTGGTGTTCTGTTCAGGAAATTTTCCCCAGTGCCCATGTGTTTGAGACTCTTCCCCACCTTTTCTTCTATTAGTTTGACTTTATCTGGTTTGATGTGGAGGTCCTTGATCCACTTGGACTTTAGCTTTGTACAGGGTGATAAGAATGGATTGATCTGCTTTCTTCTACACGTTGATCTCCAGTTGAACCAGCACCACTTGTTGGAATGCTATCTTTTTTCCATTGGATGATTTTGGCTCCTTTGTCAAAAATTAAGTGACCATAGATATGTAGGTTCATTTCTGGGTCTTCATTTCTATTCCCCTGGTCTATCTGCCTGTCTTTGTACCAATAATGCACAGGGATTTTTTTGTTTGTTTGTTTTTGTTTCTTGTTTGTTTTTTTGTTTTTTTGTTTTTTGTTTGTTTTGTTTTTTTATCACTACTGCTCTATAATACTGCTTGAGTTCACGGATGGTGATTCCCTCAGAAGTCCTTTTATTGTTGAGCCTAGTTTTAGCTATCCTGAGTTTTTTGTTATTCTAAATGAATTTGCAAATTGTTCTTTCTAACTCCAAGAAGAATTGAATTGGGAATTTGACGGGGATTGCATTGAATCTGTAGGTTGCTTTTGGTAAAATGGCCATTTTTATTATATTAATTCTGCCAATCCATGACCATGGGAGGTCTTTCCATCTTCTGAGATCTTCAATATTTTTCTTCAGAGATTTAAAGTTCTTATCATACAGATCTTTCACTTGCTTGGTTAAATCACACCAAGATATTTTATATTATTTGAGACTATTATGAAAGGGTGTCATTTCCTTAATTTCTTTCTCAGGTGTTTATCCTTTGAGAAGAGGAAGGCTAATGATTTGTTTGAGTTAATTTTATACCCAGTCACTTTGATGAAGTTGTTTATCAGGCTTAATAGTCCTCTGGTGGAACTTTTGGGGTCACTTAAGTATACTAACATATCATCTGCAAATAGTGATATTTTGACTTCTTTCTTTCCAATTTGTATCCCTTTGACCTCCTTTTGTTGTCTGATTGTTCTAGCTAGGACCTGGAGAACTATATCAAATAAGTAGGGAGAGAGTTGGCAGCCTTGTCTAGTCCCTGATTTTAGTGGGATTACTTCAAGTTTCTCTCCATTTAGTTTAATGTTAGCTACTGGTTTGCTTTATATGGCTTTTACTATGTTTAGGCATGGGTCTTGAATTCCTGTTCTTTCTAGGACTTTTATCATAAAAGGGTGTTGAATTTTGACAAATGCTTTCTCAGCATCTAATGAAATGATCATGTGCTTTTCATCTTTTAGTTTGTTTATATGGTGGATTATGTTGATGGTTTTCTATATATGGAACCAGCCCTGCGTACCTGGGATGAAGCCCACTAGGTCATGATGGATGAATGATTGTTTTGATGTGTTCTTGGATTCAGTTTGCAAGAATTTTATTGAGTATTTTTGCATCGATATTCATAAGAGAAATTGGTCTGAAGTTCTCTTTCTTTGTTGGGTCTTTGCGTGGTTTAGGTATGAGTAATTGTGGGTCACTTGATTTTTGACAAAGGAGCCAAAACCATACAATGCAAAAAAAGATAGCATTTTCAGCAAATGGTGCTGGTTCAACTGGAGGTCTGCATGTAGAAGAATGCAGATTGATCCATTCTTATCACCCTGTACAAAGCTTAAGTCCAAGTGGATCAAGGACCTCCACATCAAACCAGATACACTCAAACTAATAGAAGAAAAGTGGGAAGAATCTTAAACACATGGCTACTGGAGAAAATTTCCTGAACAAAACACCAGTGGCTTATGCTCTAAGATCAAGAATCGACAAATGGGATCTCATAAATCTGCAAAGCTTCTGTAAGGTAAAGGACCAAAGGACACTTGTTAGGACAAAACGGCAACCAACAGATTGGGAAAAGATCTTTACCAATCCTACAACTGACAGAGGGCTTATATCCAAAATATACAACAGGGAGACAAATAACCCTATTAAAAATGGAGTTCAGAGCTGAACAAGGAATTCACAGCTGGGGAATGCCAAATGGCTGAGAAACACCTAAAGAAATGTTCAACATCTTTAGTCATAATGGAAATGCAAATCAAAACAACCCCAAGGTTCTACCTCACACCAGTCAGAATGGCTAAAATCAAAACTCCGGCAATAGCAGATGCTGGTAAGGATGTGGAGAAAGAGGAACACTCCTCCATTGTTGGTGGGATTGCAGACTGGTCATTCTGGAAATCAGTCTGGAGGTTCCTCAGAAAATTGGACATTGAACTACCTGAGGACCCAGCTATACCTCTCTTGGGCATATACCCAAAAGATACCCCAACATATAACAAAGACACATGCTGCACTATGTTCATAGCAGCCTTATCTATAATAGCCAGAAGCTGGAAAGAACCCAGATGCCCTTCAACAGAGGAATGGATACAGAAAATGTGGTACATCTACACAATGGAATATTACTCAGCTATCAAAAACAATGACTTTATGAAATTCATAGGCAAATGGATGGAACTGGAAAATATCATCCTGAGTGAGGTAACCCAATCACAGAAAAACACACATGATATGCACTCATTGATAAGTGGCTATTAGCCCAAATGTTTGAATTACCCTAGATGCACAGAACACACGAAACTCAAGAAGGTTGATCAAAATATGAATGCTTCACTCCTTCTTTAAAAGGGGAACAAGAATACCCTTGGCAGGGAATAGGGAGGCAAAGTTTAGAACAGAGCCTGAAGGAACACCCATTCAGAGCCTGCCCCACATGTGGCCCATACATATACAGCCACCAAACTAGATAAGATGGATGAAGCAAAGAAGTGCAGGCTGACAGGAACTGGATGTAGATCTCTCCTGAGAGACACAGCCAAAATACGGCAAATACATAGGCGAATGCCAACAGCAAACCACTGAACTGAGAACGGGACCCCTGTTGAAGGAGTCAGAGAAAGGAATGGAAGAGCTTGAAGGAGCTTGAGACCCCAAATGAACAACAATGCCAACCAACCAGAGCTTCCATGGACTAAGCCACTACCCAAAGACTATACATGGACTGACCCTGGGATCCAGCTGCATAGGTAGCAATGAATAGCCTAGTAAGATCACCAGTGGAAAGGGAAGCTCTTGGTCCTACGGAGGCTGAACTCCCAGTGAATGTGATTGTTGTGGGGAAGGCAGTAATGGGGGGAGGAAGGGGAGGGGAACACCCATATGGAAGGGGAAGGGGAGGGGTTAGGGGGATGTTGGCCCAGAAACTGGGAAAGGGAATAACAATTGAAATGTAATTAAGAAATAACCAAGTAAATAAAGATGGAGGAAAAAAAAGAGTAATTGTGGCTTCATAGAAGGAATCTGGGAGTGCTCCATCTGTTTCTATTTTGTGGAATAGTTTGGACAATACCAGTATGAGGCTAAGACATCTTTTTAACCTATGAGCAGTAATCCTATGATAATCTGTTTCTTTTTAAATTTAATTTTATTATTTTACTTATTCACTTCACATTCTACTCACTGCCTTCTCCTGGTCACCCCCTCCTACAACCCGTTCTCCATCCCCTCTCTCCTTCTCTTCTGATGCCAGTATCTGTACCCTGGCACTTCAAATCTCTACCTATGTATAAGGAAGCCTAGGTCCAGCCCCTATATGCTCTTTGGTTGGTGGTTCAGGCTTTGAGGGTTCCCTGGGTACAGGTTAGTTGACTATGTTGTATTGTTATTAAAAAATATCCTCACTAACCGGCACCATAGGGCTGCATGGCATTAGTTGGTACATTCATCTCAGCTGCTGCAGGTTCTAGGGCATCATGCCAAAATACCCCCAGCTATTCTCTGCCCCTGGTGGTCTCTCTGCCCCTCTTGCTAGCCCCATGCTGTGGCAGCACTCTCCTGGCTAGCTCTCTGCTGTGAACTCTCTGGTATCAGCAACCCACTAAAAATCAGGACTCTGATAGGCAGTGGCTGGCCTATTGCGGATCCCTGCAATAGACTGCCCACACTGCCAGCAACTGCCCCCTGGTCCCAGAAACTTCCCCCTAGTGGTTATAATATAAACTCCCAGCAACCGATTAAAATCAAGACTCAAAAAGCTTATAATTTAGCAATCAGATTTATACGTTAAATTCTCAATCCATAATAAGTCCACACAATAAACCAAAGAGCCAATTGATAACAATATAAACTGCCTAACTAAAAAAGATAAATTGACCTAAAAAAATACATCCCTTAGGAAATATTTATAACTACTTGTGGCCATTCAAGGCCACATGGATTTGGGTCATCCTTCTCCGCCTCCATCTTGGTTCTTCTTTTCTTTTCCACTTTCCCCCCACCTTACAAAAACTTTGTCCTGGCCTTACTTTTTACTGTCCAATTACAGGCTTTGCCTTAACTTTTGCCATCCCTCATGTACATATAGACATTAACCTACAATATTGGTCTTTCTGTGGAGTTCCTAACCCCTTCATTGCCGCAATCTTTCCTACAATCTTCCATACGAGTCTCCAAGCTCTACTCACTGTTTGGTTGTAGGTGTGTCTATAATTGCCTGACTCAACTGCTGGATGTAGCCTCTCAAAAGATAACCTGCTCCTCTCTATAAGCAGGCCATGGTATAATTAACAGTGTTAGGCACTGGTGCTTACAAATGGGATGGGTCTCAAGTTGGGTCAGTTATTAGTTGACCATTCCCTCAAACCCTGCTCTAGTCCCTGTGACTGAATTTCCTGTAGAAAGGATAAATTTTGAGTTGAAAGTTTTGCAGGTGGGTTGGTGTCTCTATCACTCCAATGGAGAAATTAGGGAAATGACACTTTTCACAACAGTCACAAATAATCTAAAGTACATCCGTGTGACTTTCACCAAGCAAGTAAAAGATTGGTATGACAAATACATCCAGTTTCTGACAAAAGAAATCAAAGAACATCTCAGAAGATGTAAAGATCTCCTATGCTTATGGATTGGCAGGAATAATATTGTAAAAATGGGCACTTTGCCAAAAGCAATCTACAGATTCAATGCAATCCCCATCAAAATTCCAACTCAATTCTTCGTAGAGTTACAAAGAATAATTTGCAAATTCATTTGGAATAACAAAAAACACAGGATAGCTAAAACTATCCAAAACAATAAAAGAACTTCTGGGGGAAATCACTATCCCTGACCTCAAGCTGTATTACAGAGCATTGTGATTTAAAAAAAGAAAAGAAGAATAAAACATGGTATTGGTACAGAGACTGGCAGGTAGATCAATGGAATAGAATTGAAGACCCAGAAATAAACCCACACACCTATGGTCATTTGATCTTTGACAAAGGAGCTAAAACCATCCAGTGGACGAAAAGATAGAATTTTCATCAAATGGTGTGGGTTCAACTAGAGATCAGCATGTAGAAGAAGGCAAATCGATCCATTCTTATTGTTCAGTACAAATCTTAAGTCCAAGTGGATCAAGGACCTACACATAAAACCAGATACACTCAAACTAATACAAGAAAAAGTGGGGAAGAGCGTCGAGCACATGGGCACTGGGGAAAATTTCCTGAACAGAATGCCAATGGCTTGTGATCAAGCAATCAGACAACAAAAGAAGGTCAAAGGGATACAAATTGGAAGGGAAGAATTCAAAATATCACTATTTGCAGATGATATGATAGTATACTTAAGTGACCCGAAAAGTTTCACCAAAGAACTACTAAAACTGATAAGCAACTTCAGCAAAGTATCTGTGTATAAAATTAACTCAAACAAATCAGTAGCCTTCCTATACTCAAAGGATAAACAGATTGAGAAAGAAATTAGGGAAATGACACCCTTCACAATAGTCCCAAATAATATAAAATACCTCGGTGTGACTTTAACCAAGCAAATGAAAGATCTGTATGACAAGAACTTCAAGTCTCTGAAGAAAGAAATTGAAGATCTCAGAAGATGGAAAGGTCTGCCATGCTCATGGATTGACAGGATTAATATAGGAAAGATGGCCATTTTGCCAAAAGCGATCTACAGATTCAATGCAATCCCCATCAAAATTCCCACTCAATTCTTTATAGAAATAGAAAGATCAATTTGCAAATTCATTTGGAATAACAAAAAAGCCCAGGATAATGAAAACTATCCTCAACAATAAAAGAACTGGGAGAATCACCATCCCCTGACCTCAAGCAGTATTACAGAGCAATAGTCATAAAAACTGTATTGGTACAGAGACAGGCAGATAGATCAGTGGAACAGAATTGAAGACCCAGAAAGGAACCCACACACCTAAGGTCACTTGATCTGTGACAAAGGAGCTAAAACCATCCAATGGAAAAAAGATAAAATTTTCAACAAATATTGCTGGCTCAACTGGAGGTCAGCATGTAGATGAATACAAATCAATCCATTCTGATCACCCTGTACAGAGCTTAAGTCCAAGTAGATCAAGGATCTCCACACCAAACCAGATACACTCAAACTAATAGAAGATAAAGTGGGGAAGATCCATTCTTCTTGACCTCCACATCAAAACAGATACACTCAAACTAATAGAAGAAAGTGGGAAAGAGTCTCAAACACATGGGCGCTGGAGAAAATCTCCTGAACAAAACACCAATGGCTTATGCTCTAAGATCAAGAATCGACAAATGGGACCTCATAAAACTGCAAAGCTTTTGTAAAACAATGGACTCTGTCATTAGGACAAAACGACAACCAACAGTTTGGGAAAATATCTTTACCAATCCAACGTCTGATAGAGGGCTAATATCTAATATAAACCAAGACCTCAAGAAATTAGTTAGAGAGAATCCAATAACAATATTAAAAATTGAGTACAGAGCTAAACAAAGAATTCTCAGCTGAAGAAGCACCTAAAGAAATGTTCAATATCCTTAGTCATCAGGGAAATCAAAACAACCCTGAGATTCTACCTCATACCAATCAGAATAGCTAAGATCAAAGACTCAGGTGACAGCAAATGCTGGCCAGGATGTGGAGAGATGACAAACACTCTTCCATTGTTGGTGCCATTGCAAGCTGGTACAACCACTCTGGAAATTAGTCTGGAGTTTCCTCAGAAAATTGGACATAGTACTACCTGGGGATACAACTATACCACCCCTGGGCATATACTCAAAAATGGTCCAACATATAACAAGGACACATGCTCCACTATTTTCATAGCAGCCTTATTTATAATAGTTAGAAGCTGGAAAGAACACAGATGTCCCTCAGCAGAGGAAAGGATACAGAAAATGTGGTACATTTACACAATGAAGTACTACACAGCTATTAAAAAACAATGACTTCATGAAATTCATAGGCAAATGGATGGAACTGGAAAATATCATCCTGAGTGAAGTAACCCAATCTCAAAAGAACAAACACATGGTATGCACTCACTTATAAGTGGATATTAGCTCCAAAACTCAAATTACCCAAGATACAATCCATAGACCACATGAAGCTCAAGAAGGATGACTAAAGTGCAGATGTTTCAATCCTTCTTAGAAGGAGGAGCAAAAATATTCATAGGAGAAAATATGGAGACAAGGTTTGGAGCAGAGATTGAAGAAAAGGCTACCCAGAAACTGTCCCACCTGGAGATCCAGCCCATATACATACACCCACCAAACCCAGACAATATTGCTGATGCCAAGTAGTGCATGCTGACAGGAGCCTGATATAGCTGTCTCCTGAGAGGTTCAGGCAGAGCGTGACAAATACAGAAGCAGATGCTCACAACCAATCATTGAGCTGAGAATGGGGTTCCCATTGGAGGAATTAGAGAAAGGATTGCATGAGCTGAAGGGGTTTGCAACCTCATAAGAACAACAATACCAACCAACCAGAGCCCCCAGGGACTAAACCACCATTCAAAGAGTACACATGGACAGACCCATGGCTCTAGCTGCATATGGGCACCAATGGGAGGAGAAGACCTTGGTTCTGCCAAGGCTCATTCTCCAGTTTAGAGGAATGTCAGGGCGGGGAAGAGGGACAGGGGGTGGGTGAATGGGTGGAGGAACACTGTTATAGAAGAAGGGGAATGGGGGATGGGATAGGTTTATTGATGGGAAACCCGGAATGGGTATTAACATTTGAAATGTAAATTTAAAAAATCAAATTAAAAAACAAACTGAAAGAAAAAACACATGATTGTCTCATTAGACACTGAAAAAGCCTTTGATAAAATCTGTTGACGGTATTAGATATAATCTTTTTCTTAACACAGACATTATTTATAAAATGGAAATAGTAAAAGTTCACTGTGCTGTTGTTCTAGAGGTTTGCTGTCCAGATTAGGTCCCATTATTATTCCAATTTTTGTTCTCAATGATACAATGTTACAAAGGATATAATTTCACACTAAAGACCAGAAAACAATTTAATTAAAAGAAATATTTGAAAAAATGAAAGTATACACACCATGGAACAACATGGGTGACTGTGAGTAGGAATCCACAATGAGGACAGGACAGTTGAGTATCACTGCTTATGGGGATCAGAAAGGTAAATGACAGCAGAGCTTGTCTAGTTCTTTGGTGATGATTAAATTATTGCCATGTGCATTTTTCTTCAGAGACATAAAGGAAAATTCGCTTATCTCAGATAGTGAGATCATTGTCAGAACAAGGTTATTTTCCAAATATATATATATGTATGTATGTATGTGTATATATATATATGTATGTATGTGTATATATATGTATATATATTTGTATATATGTATATATGTATGTATGTATGTGTATATATATATATATCATCTTAGTATTAAAACTACTTATAAGTGACTACCTATGAGTGACTCATAGGAACTATCATCATCTGGAAGTTCCATAAGTGATTTACAGGTAACTACACCATTGTGAAATTCCACTACAGTCTTGCCTCTTGTGTATTGCTTGAGTCCTGGCTGTGGGAAATGACCCCATTAGGGTGCTGTGAAAACCTCACCAGTCTCTTGAGCCTGTGATTTACCCATTTCCATATACAAGGGAATGTTAATAATTCAAGATGACAGTGGCCATGTCCCGCTCAAAGGAACAGCTACAGTGGAATTACATAGTCAGTCACATGTCAATGTTTGGATGCATGCACGGTTATCGCTTTGGAGATCTGCTACATATTCAATGGAGCAGATTCCTCTTAAATTTTCTCTTACTATCACAAGTTGTATGCCAGCCATGTCATGAGGATATTTTATATACTCAGGGACTTCGTAGGTGGCATTGATTTTAAAGATCTGGGAAAGTGTTAAGGATGCTTCGGTGCCTTTCTTTTCTCACTCACTGTATGAGAGGTGTAGCTGACTTGTTTTATTGCATGCAAAGTGAGCTTATAGTATAATAGGATCTCTGTCCATTTGCTCTGATCTTTATATCACTTGATCACTCAGTGTTGGAAGATGACACATGGTTCATTGTAATACTAGGATATACAGCGAGACATGTGATTCATGGACTTGTATGTAGAACTGTAGTTTGCACACAGTGTGTACAGTACAGAAGAAGAGCCTTCACTAGGCAAATGAGGCATCACGTCCACACTGTGTGATGCCAACCCCTGACTCCTGTGCAGTTGGGCTGCTTTAGCTGTTAAGTTTATCTTGGCCCCAGTTCAGCATTTCAATCAAGACCAAGTACGTATGGACAGAAAGGGTGTAACTTAGAGCAAATATTCAAGAAATTGACACTGTTTTGATGAGAGTTATTTGCATCAAAACTTATATGTCAAAAGAACCTGAAAACAATTAAACATCTTTGACTTTTACATATAAAAACACAGGATAAATACATAGAACTTCATGTAACTTATGTCACGGTTACAAAAAGTGAAATCAATACTCATAACCTTCAGGTTTGCAAATCAAAAGACAATATCTAAAGCGGGTAAAGTTGCAACATTCATACTGTTAAAAAAAATTCTTTACTGGCTCTTTGGTCGATGAAATAAAGCCAAGACCCACTTGGTGGTTATTTTTCTTGCTGAGTTTCTGTTTTAAATTTTACATTTCTTAAAATTCATGTTGTAATTATTTACTCTTTGGGTCGTCCTATAATAGTCATATATTAGTTTTAATTTTTGATAAGGACTAATATGCAAATAATGTTCCTTCTTTGTGCTCAGTTAAATTATCCCTAACTCTGATAAGCCATTTTGAAATGTGACTGAAAGATGGTTTATTTTCTCTTTACCAAATATAATTTGTTTTCTTTCAAAGCAGCAGAAATAGACTTGTTTAGTTTATAATTTGTACTTTTTGACTGAAAGAAAGGTGACTCAGAGTTGTTTTTATAATTTTTCTATTCAAATTCTGTTATCTATAAAATGCAAAAGCATCATCCTAAAAATTTCAAATGTCTAGAATTATTGAAAAATTATATCTATCATAAGACATGAGTAATAGCTGGTGTACATTTGTGTTGTAATGAATGTCTTCGGGTGGAAGTATTCTGCCAAGGCTCTAATCTAAGAACACTAACCATGAGTCATTCATGGGCTTTCTTCACCAGTAGGAGGATCTTGGATTTGGTTTTAATAATTTTCTTTTAGGATAGAATCATTAAAAAGAAATTGTCAGAAAAAGCATTGAATGTGAACAGAAGTATTATGAAGAAATAATTCAAGCAAATGACTTAAGGTGGACATTTGTGTATAGAAACAAAATGTCATTTCAAAAAGTATGCAGACTGATATTTTTAAATTAAAGGTTTCAGTAATGTTTAATCTGAAGTTACAAGCTGCAGCATGTGGCCAAGGATAGCTAGGAATACAGAACACAAAACCATGAACTCAGCTTCCTGGCATAGTGGTGCATGCCTTTAATCCCCTCACTTAGGAAGCAGAGACAGGCAGAGTTCTATGAGTTCAAGACCAGAATAGTTAACATACTGAGTTCTAGGATAACCAGAACTATACAGAGAAACCCTATCTTCAGTGTTAATAAACAAAAAACCCAAACAGTCATAAACTCTTTTACACATTATGAAACTTTTTTCAGTTCTTTTTGTAACTTGGTAGTATGGTTCTTGAGGGTGAACTTAGTGGAAGATAATGTTCATTTGTAATTTTCAAAGTATTGGATGTGCCAGCAGCCTAGAAATGTTTTACAGAAGGCTCTCAAAGTAAGAGCTTCACAAAGTCATTGTTTTTAATAGCTGAGAACTAGTCCATTGTGTGAATGTACCATTTTCTGTATCCATTCCTCTGTTGAAGGACATCTGGGTTCTTTTCAGTTTCTGGCTATTATAAATAAGGCTGCTGTGAACATAGTGGAGCATGTGTCCTTGTTATATCTTAGAGCATCTTTTGGGTATATGCCCATGAGTGGTATAGTTGAGTCCTCAGGCAGTGCAATGTCCAATTTTCTGAGGAACCTCCATGCTGATTTCCAGAGTGGTTGTACAGATCTGCAATCCTACCATAAATGGAGGAGTGTTCCTCTTTCTCCACATCCTTGCCAGCATCTGCTGTCACCTGAGTTTTTTATCTTAGACATTCTGACTGGTGTGAGGTGGAATCTCAGGGTTGTTTTGATTTGCATTTTCCTGATGACTAAGGATGTTGAACATTTCTTTAGATACTTCTCAGCCATTAGGTATTCCTCAGTTGAGAATTCTTTGTTTAGCTCTGTACCCCATATTTAATAGGGTTATTGGTTCTCTGGAGTCTAAGTTCTTGAGTCCTTTGTATATATTTGATATTTCTTGCAGTATAATTAAAAATGGCATGACCAATTCCCTCATGTCACTGCTCCATGTTGAGCCCCTGGTACTCTCCGTCTCAGGTGGTCACTCCCTGGCACTGTAGGGCCATATAAAACTAACTTTAATTTATCTCAGTGGTGGCTAGCTTCAGTGAGGCACCACGACACATTAACTTAGCTATCTTCTGGCCCCAGTGGTGGTTCCACTCCCATTGCTGGTCACCCTGGGCAGTCCTGGGCAGTCCTGGCCAGCCAGGAACTCCGATCCCAGCTACCTAGTAATATCAAGACTCAACAAACTGTAACCCAACAACCAGACTTAGATGTTAAATACTCAAAGTCCAATACATCCACACAATAAACTTACAACCAATTGATAAGGATATAAACTGTCCACCTAGATAAGATAAATTTGTCTACAGAAATTCATCCCAGTTTCTTTGGCAATTCAGGACCACTGAGAGGAAGCCTAACACAGCTTCCAGAACTGAGACAGGTTGTAGGGACAAGTCTCCACTAGCACAGTTCTCTGTTAGCAACATGTGCACACAAGTCTTCAGTCTTCTGGTTCAAGATCAACTGACAGACTCTTGAAATGCAGAAATCTTGAAGGGCTGATAATTCTGGCTTGGCAAAGATTATCAGTGAACTATTTTGCATGCTGAGTCCTATTTTGGACAGTATTAGTCTGTAGATGAACTAGGCAGTTTCTGCCCAGTGGCTGCCTAGGCACAAAGTATGATGTCACCTGGAGGTAAAGATGTTCAATTTCTTCATTAAATCCATGAAATGAGAACTATTAGGAGCAGATATGTCCCAACAAAAGATAAATAACTTTAAATGTCATATTTTGTGGATTTCTGATGTTTCTGACTATATAATATAGGTAATCTGGACTGTTGCCTGTTAACTATCTTAATATATTATCTTGAAAGCACTCTACCTTAGAGCCATAAATTCGCTATTTGGCCCTAAACTCACATGTTTAATTAACTCACAAGTTCGTAATGGCCTCAATAGACGAACAGGGTCCAAACCTTGTAATTTTAAATTTTTTGTAACAAATAAGTTCTATACCAAAGTAAAGATATGACTTCAGCTTAGTTATCAAATGAGATTATGGTAGTACAAATCAATCTAGCTAATTTCTCCCTGTTATATTATGACCATTTCTAAATTCTTCATAAAAACCACCTTAGAATAACCATCGTCAACACAGAAATGCAGGGAATTGGGGTGGTGATTATTCAATAACTTCTTCAAGCTGTACATGGCGGTTAAGATACCCTTGGGAGGTGGGAGGGGGCAGGGTGCAGGAAAATGGAATGGATGTTGGAGCCTGATGTGTCTGTCTTGACTGGACCCAGCTGGAAAGCCCTTGAGATAAGGAATCCAAGCAGGTACATTCTGCAAAATACAATTCTCAAGATAAAAGTTTTAGCATCGTCAAGATGACTTTTGTTTGATTCTCTTGAATCTAGTTTTTCAGGCAGTCTCCCTCTATCAAATCTGATCCATATAACTCTGGAAAGTGTCCAGAGCCTAATCACCCTTTATAAAAACACAAAGACAAAACCTTTCTCCCAAAATACCATGTTCTTTAGTCTGTCACCAGAAAAGCTTGTATCTTGTACTCTCTCTCAGAGGAATAATATAATAAGACTCAAAATCACAGCCATTATGAAAATTAAAACAATTTTAAAATAGAAGTAAGCTAAACAATAGAGTATGAGTCTGTTTAGGCTTTTCTATTCTGTCATAACAGGAAATTACCCAAAATTCCCGTGGAGCCCACATTCAGAGAACCTGAGTTTCCTGTTGTGGTAAATACCAAAAATAACTACAAACCCTCACAAGTTAGCATCATCAAGCCATATGGCTTTAAAAGGGCTAATGCATAAAATAATTTGCTCACATTTTTTATTAATACCAATACCAATAAGTAAGAAACTTGTCAAACCAGGATTTTAACCCAAAATTCCTATAGCGCCCACATTAGAAAGAATATGAATTTCTTATAAGAATCTTTAAACATTATATCTTTATACCACCTATCTATTACACTCTCTACTTGGAACCTTAGACCTCCACTCACTAGCAGCTTGTATAATATGTCTGTTATGCACTCTGCCTGGTGCTACAGACTTCTATTTTCTTATATCTTAGTTTTGAATTGTGGGCAAAATTCCCCATGTGATTATGACAACCTATATAAGTATTCTAGAAATAAATAAAGCAGCCTTTTTAATAAATCATACCCTAATCACCATCTGCTAAGGAATCAGGCAACCTGCACCTGTCCCAGCAGAGGACCTAGAGTCTGTGAGCAGACTCCCCCGCTCTTCCTTTCTTTAAGGTTCCCATATTTGGGCCATCCTGTGACTCAACATGGCACAGCCCCACTTTACTAAGAAAATACAGTTTTCTCAGACTGAAAACTCCAATTTTCATTGTATTCTTGCCTAACACGTTGGTTTGCCACTTGTTGCAGTATGATTAAAAAAGGGCACGACTGGTTTCCACACTTCACTACTCCACACTGGGTCCCTGGTACTCTCAGACCTGGGCAGTCACCCCCTGGCTTTAGTTCTGGCACCATAGGGCCATATAGAACTAACCTTAATTTATCTCAGTGGCAGCTAGCTTCAGTGAGGCACCACGCCATGTTAGGCTAGCTATCTTCTGGTACCAGTTGTCTCTCCACTCTGATCCCAGCTACTAGGTAGTATCAAGACTCAACAAACTGTAACCCAATAACCAGATTTATATGTTACATAGTCAATGTATAATATATCCGCACAATAAACTTACAACCAATTCATAAAGATATAAACCACCCACCTAGATAAGAAATATTTGTCTACAGAAATTCATCACAGCTACATTGGCAATTCAGAACCTCCTGGATCTGGGTCATCCTCAGGCTCCATTTTGATTCTTCCTCCTTTTCCTCCTCTCCCTCCCTACAAAAACTTTGCCATCACCTTATAGTTTTACTGTCCAATCATGGCATTGATCTAACTTGTGCCAGCCTTCACTTACATAATGACATCAACCTACAGATATTAGCCCTCTATTAGATGTAGGATTAGTAAAGATCTTTTCCCAATCTGTTGGTTGCTGTTCTGTCCTATTGACAGTATCTTTTGCCTTACAGAAGCTTTTCAATTTTATGAGGTCCCGTTTGTCAATTCTTAATCTTAGAGCCTAAGCCATTGGTGTTCTGTTCAGGAAATTTTCCCTTGTGCCTATGTGTTTGAGGAACTTCCCCAATTTTTCTTCTATTAGTTTCAGTGTATCTGGATTTATGTGAAGGTCCTTAATCCATTTGGACTTGAGCTTTGTTCAAGGAGATAAGAATGGATCAGTTCATATTCTTCTACATGCAGACCTCTAGTTGAACCAGCACTATTTGTTGAAAATGCTATCTTTTTCCACTGAATGCTTTTAGCTCCTTTGTCAAAGATCTAGTAACCATAGGTGTGTGGGTTCATTTCTGGGTCTTCAATTCTATTCCACTGATCTATGTGCCTGGCTCTGTACCAATACCATGCAGGTTTTTTTAAAAAAAATTACAATTGCTCTATAATGAAGTTTGAGGTCAGTTCTTATATTGTTGAGAATAATTTCGCTATCCTGGGATTTTTTATTATTCCAAGTGAATTTGCAAATTGCTTTTTCTAACTCTATGAAGAATTAAGTTGGAATTTTGATGGGAACTGCATTGAATCTATAGATTTTTTTTCAGGAGGATGGCCATTTTTACAATATTAATCCTACCAATCCATGAGCATGAGAGATCTTTCCATTTTCTAAGACCTTCTTTGATTTCTTTCTTCAGAGACTTGAAGTTCTTGTCGTACAGGTCTTTCACTTACTTGGTTAGAGTCATATGAAGGTGTTTTATATTATTTGTAACTATTGTGAAGGGTATCGTTTTCCTGATTTCTTTCCATGTTTACTTTTTGGGTAGTAGTTTAGTCCCTGATTGGTTGGTGTTGATGTTCTTATGGGGTTGCAAGGCCATTCAGCTCCTTCAAACCTTTCTCCATTGGGGACCCCATTCTCAGTTCAATGGTTTGCTGCTAGCATTCACTTCTGTATTTGTCATGCTCTGGCAGGAGACAGTTATATCAGGCTCCTGTCAGCATGCACTTCTTGTCATCAGCAATATTATCTGGGTTTGGTGGCTGTATGTATATGGGCTGGATCCCCAGGTGGTGCAAGCTCTGAATGATCATTCCTTCAGTCTCTGCTCCAAATTTTGTCTCTATATCTCCTCCCATGAATATTTTCATTTCATGCTTCAAGGACTGAAGCATCCACACTTTGGTTCTCCTTTTTCTTGAGCTTCATGTGGTCTGTTGAGTGTATCTTGGATAATTCAAGCTTTTGGGTTAATATCCACTTATTAATGATTGCATACTATCTTTTCTGTTTGTTTGTTTTTGGGGTGTGTGTGTGTGTGTGTGTGTGTGAGAGAGAGAGAGAGAGAGAGAGAGAGAGAGAGAGAGAGAGAGAGAGAGAGAGAGAGAGAGAGATTGGGTAGTGGGTTACCTCACTCAGGATGATATTTTCTAGATCCATCCATTTGCCTATGAATTTCATGAAATCATTGT
Organism: Rattus rattus; assembly: GCF_011064425.1. NCBI lineage: Eukaryota > Metazoa > Chordata > Mammalia > Rodentia > Muridae > Rattus > Rattus rattus. The sequence goes on along the minus strand of NC_046157.1, from coordinate 139,555,253 downwards.
TTTTGAAAGCTGAGAAGTGCTCCATTGTGTAGATGTACCACATTTTCTGTATCCATTCCTCTGTTGAGGGACATCTGTGTTTTTCCAGCTTCTGGCTATTATAAATAAGGCTGCTATGAACATAGTGGAGCATGTGTCCTTGTACTCGTTAGAGTATCATTTGAGTATAAGCCCAGGAGTAGTGTACCTAGGTCCTCAGGTAATACTATGTCCAATTTTCTGAGGAACCTCCACATTGCTTTCCAGAGTGGTTGTACCAGCTTGTAATCCCATCAACAATGGAGAAGTGTTCCTCTTTCTCCACATCCTGAGATTCTCTCTTCTATCTTTTGTATTCTGCTGGTGATTTCTCTCTATGACTCCTGATCTTTTCCCTAGTTTTCTATCTCCAGGGTTGTCTCTCTTTGTGATTTCTTTATTGTTTCTATTTCCATTTTTATAACCTAAACCATTTTGTTCAATTTCTTCACCTATTTGATTGTGTTTTCCTGTAAATCTTTAAGCGATTGTTGTGATTCCTCTTTAAGGGTTTCTACTTGTTTACCTGTGCTGTCCTGTATTTCATTAAAGGAGTTACTTATGTCCTTCTTAAAGTCCTCTATCATAATCATGAAATGTGATTTTAACTTCAAATCTTGTTTTTCTAGTGTGTTAGGTTATTCTGGACTTGCTATGGTGGGAGAACTGGGTTCTGATGACCCCAAATAGCCTTGGTTTCTGTTGCTTATGTTGTTGTGCTTAACTCTTGCTATTTTGGTTATCTCTGGTGTTTCTTGGTCTTGTGGTCTCTTACTGAGCTTGTCCCACCTGTGGGCCTGTGAGCCTGTGATCTAAGGAGTAAGAGCACTCCTGGGAAACCAGCTCTTTCTGGGCAGCATTTGGGTATGGAGGGCTGTGGGACAGCCTTTGTTCTATGGCCAAGGTAGAGTTTAAATAAAAAGGTTTGATCAAATCCTTCCCCTCATATCCCAGAGATCAGAAAATCAATTATAAGAGCTAGAAGAGATAACCAAGCAAGGTATATATAAGCTCACAGAGAATGAAATAGCAAGGGCAAAGCCTACATACATGGTCTGTACCAGGTCTTCTGCACATTATATTATAGTTTTTATTCAATGTTCTTTTTCTTTTTGTTCAATTTAATATATTGAATATATTCATTTCCTTTTTAATGACTCTATCCTAAAAGATAATTATGAACCAACTCTAATATCCTCCTACTGGTTAAAGAAGACTCATAGTTATTGTTCACAGATTAAAGCCTTGGCAGAATACAATCCTGACAGAATCCTCCTGACTGTGAGAATGAGAGTGTCTCTGACTCTTGTGTTTTCTCTTCAGACTCTTTTTTTCCTGTCAGTTTGCCGTGTCCAACTTCAATATGATAGCTTTTGCCTTATCTTATTATATTTTATTTTGTCCAGTTTGGTTGTTATTTCTTAGAAGCCTGTTCTTTTCTAATGAGATCCAGAAAAGGAGTGGATCCAGACAGGAAGGAAGATTTGGGGAGGGGAGGAAGAGGAGAAGGAATGGGAGGAATGGAGAGGGGGCTAATGATCAGGATATACTGTATGAGAAAAGAATCTATTTTCAATAAAGGGAAAAAGAAAATTTCCAAATGTCAATTCTTCTCTGTTTTTTATGTAAATCTCTGTGTGAAACTCCTTTTGTTTCACAACTTGAAATTGTCTTTGCTAAGGACCTCTGAGTTGTGCTTTGAAATGAAAGCATTAAAGAAACCAGTACCCTCATATTTTAGTCATTGGCTTCTTGCTCTTGGCTCAAAGCTAGCAGTTAAGAGTTGCTTTGTACGATTTAAAGTGTAGATTTTTTAATATTTTAATTTTTTAGATTATAACATAATTACATCACTTCCCCTTTCTTTTCACTTCCTCTAAATCCTTCCATGTGCCCTTTTTTGTTCTCTTTCAAATTCATGATTTCTTTTCTTCAATAGTTTTTACATATGTGTATGGAGTGTGTGTGTGTGTGTGTGTGTGTGTGTGTGTGTGTTCTCCTAAATATATAAACATAACCTAATCAGTCTGTATAATAATATGTCTATGTGTGTGTGTTCTGAGCTAACCATTTCGAGTTGGGTAATTAATTATGTGCCCAACTCTGGAGAAGGCTATAAAATATACTTTTAATTTTGTAATCACAAACCAACTCCAAGATTTCTATCATGTTAAAAAGAAAAAAAGTAATTGGCAGCTTGAATTCCTTTGACTGTGTTTTTAGGGGTGTAGATGACATGAAGAGCAACAGGGCTTTTAGGACCATGGAGGTATAGATTATAGATAGTAATGAGGGTAAATTTGATCAAAGTACATAATGTATTTGAATGAAAATGTCATTATGAAATGTAATCTTCTACAATAACTCTACACATATGATTTTTGTTGTGGGTCTTTGCTTGTTTTTGATTTTTCTGTCTTGTTTTTATAATGATGAAAAGTCAGGGAATTACTTTAGTCAATATGATAATTTTAAAAATGCTGACCAAGCATTTCAGACATCTTCACCATGTTAATTAACATGAGATTTAGGTTTAAACAGAGAAAAAATTTGGTAGGAGTTTAAAATGTATGTATATCTAAACAGTCTTGGTCAATCTGTGGTCCATTTGATCATGCCTCAGCTCTGATTCTGCAAGGAAAGCTCAGACTTGCTACAAGATGACCCAGTTACCTAATTGTCTAAAAGACCTATTTGAGGATGATTGATGATCTATCTCTAATAGTAGTTCTCAACCTGTGGGTTGTGACCCCTTTAGGGGTAAAAGGATCCTTTCACAGGGTCACCTAAGACCATAAGAAAAGACAAATATTTACATTATAATTTGTAAGAGTAGCGAAGTTAGTAATGAAGTACCAATTAAAATAATTTTGTAGTTGGGAGTCACTACAACATAAAGAATTAAAAGGTTGCAGCATTAGGAAAGTTGAAAACCACTAAGAAAGGTTTCTCTATTCTTGAAATCTAAGGGAACTGTAGCTTTAGCACAATTCTGGGACAAATGTGGATACATTCTTGTGTGTCTGTAGCAAGGCACTATAAAAGCTAGCAATAAAACATCTCAGTTATTTTTATTTCAAGACATAAACCTGGAGAGGAAATGTGACAGATATCGACTCCTAATCCTTGTGTGTTCTATCAAAAGAAATAATAGTAGCCACACAAAATAATATAAAAGAAAGGTACAATGTATTGTACAAAGTAAAGTTGAACACATGGTGTGAGATTGGACAGTAGACCTAAGGTCTGTCTTGATCTACATTTCAGGCAAGCTTTAGACTATTTGTAAAGTAGAGCTTTTACCTGTCCATGTGATTTACAAATAATAGTCTGCTTTTGTTCTTTATTGGAAAACTCCTGGCTAGATAGAAATGTTGTCAGATTTAACTAGCAATTTACTACCTGAAGACAGAAAAGATTTGGGTGACATGACAGGAACAAAGTTCTTGGAAAGAAGCTACAATGTCCACTAACCTTCTGCAAGGTAGATTAACTGACCATGACGAGCTTGAAATAATACACGTCCAGAGCCAAATTATCTTGGGACATCTTTAACCTTCTTAATAGTCATTTATTGCCCTTCTTTGTGTATGAGCTAGCATCTTTGAGACCATCAGATAATTCCCTTGACATATGCATGCAGATACCTAGGTTCTACCAACCAAAAGTCTGAGGATGTAGTCAGATGACATCTGGCAATTATAGCAATTTCTCTACTTTGCTTTAAACTGCCTAATATCTCCACCAATGTATTTTTAAAGTATCTTGATTTGTTTGTTTGTTTTTGTTATTAAAAATGCTTCTTGAAACTGCTTCCACATTGGAACATGGAAGTTGAAGTAATGTGAATTCACATTTCCTGGCCATGGTCACTCATATTTGACTTCAGAATAAATTATTTGTGAATCCATTTGAGGTGAGAACATTGGGAGAAGAGTGGAGATCCCATAATCCTGGAATCTATGCAAAGTCTCTTACATTGGAGGAAGAATTCTACACAGCTAAAAATTGCTTATGGCCGTAAGCCCTCCCTCATTCTAGATTTGCAGTTTTCTGGGATTCTCACCAGAAACCCTCATTTATAGTTTATAATTTTTTTATTTTATCTTTTCTATTTTATCAAAATATAATAACACCTAAAGCCAACTTGTAATCTCAATTATCAAAGAAGAAGGAAAAAAGGCAGAAGGATAAGCATCCCCAGAAAACAATTGAACTATAATAGACTTTCAAATGTTTCCAAAATTCTATATAGAGTTAAAACCAGAACACTTGAGACCAGACTTTTACAGCAAGCCACACACACATGCTCTTCAATATGCTCATGTTCGCTTCTTGAGTGCTTTTCTTTCTCAATATTGTTGATAGCATCTCTAACTTGGCTCCATAATAGTAGCTAAGCCTAAAATTCCTTTTAGTATCAGAGCCATAAATCCTTGTTTGCTCAGCATTGATGTCCCTGAAAGATTAGGGGAACACAGTACTGAGCTGTCTCTGTCCCCCACACCACTGACATCCTAGGCAGCTCAGAACATCATGTCTCTTCCCAGAGATAGAGATATGACTCAGATTCCATTTCCCTGCCCAATAACCATAATCTGCAGTTCCAGTCCTTGGCTTACCAAACAGTTGCTTATGAAAATGATCTATCAGCACTGTCTCCAGGTCTACTAAAACCCAACAGCTACCCAATAGCATCCTCATGCACAGGAGTAAAGGAGAGCTGTAGTCCCAGGTCTTTGTCCTGGTTTTAGTTGCCTTTGGAGCACAGAATAGCAGTCAGTGTTTTCCAGAAATAACAGTTTCTGGATACCTATTAAAATTTCATCACAAAAAGATCAGGTCACACAACAGAGCAACTAGAGCTAGAATGTTCGCTTCTACTTAGACAACTATGAAAGGGTCCAACTGTACTTCTGTAATTGTAAAGATCTTTTCTGTATCTCTGCGTTACATTCTTTTAGCCTTGATGACTTATCAATGGTGTGGATGATTTCCTTACTAGCTAAAAGCTAAAGGAATATTAAAATTACTTACCACCTATGAAAGTGTGAATATCTGAGTAGATAATTTTACTTTTCAGCTTGGTTAAATATTTTGACTATATGTTATCACATCTATGAAAAAGAAAAGCCTACAGGAGCTATGGAGGAGCAATAAACTCCCTTGATAATTTTCTGTTAGTTTCATGTGGTGACTTGTTTGTTTGTTCCAGTAAATTGCTTCTCATGCAGTCATTTAAGCATGATAACTTACCTCATTGGTTATATAACTTCAGAGATTAAAAAATCTGCATAGCAAATCTGTGTCCTTTCTTATTACAATGACATATTTTGTGATCAGTATAAATATCAACTTATGAGTGATTCCATTCAAATGGTGTTATATAGGAATATGATGATTGTGTGATGTGACCCTCCAAAACTAAAGGTCCTTGTTCCGTTTCTTGGTGGATTAGCATACTAAAGCGTATGATTTACGTTTGTTTATTGTACCTAACAGTAGGATGCTGCTGCTGAAGAAAATGTACTTCCTGTAGCTCAGACCACCTTGCAAGACTATTGGTTTATATTAAAGTAAAGTAGTTTTTCATTTTAGAAATTAGATTTTTTGTATGTAGTTTTTGGGGGGAAATGATAACTTATAATGCTTTAAATGAGTGAGGTAGTATCTCAGAAGAAAGACTATTTTAAGAAGGTTATATTTCTAAGTTAAATGGTATTACAATGGGACTATCCTCTCCAGATCAATCACAATATATACATCACTTCCCTCACTATACACTCATTGCCGGCATGGTTAACGGTAAGCAGAGAAAATAAAGTTACATAGCACACTAAGTGATAGCTGTTGGGTTTTGGTTCATTCAGCCTTCTGTACCTACCTTTCTTTTCTAAGCCAAAAATACTGACAGTTTCTTTCTTTTCTCAACTTGACTATTAAAAGTCCTGGGATTTATATTATTTCTAAAGTGAATGTGATGCAAACATTCAAATAGAATAAACTGTTAGAGTATGGTTTCCTTGATATGGAGCAGAACAGTTTTTATTCATAATCAAACAGAAAGAATCTTCTGCAGGCTTAGAGGCTTGAAATTCCATAACTCACAGAGCTTTCACATCCTTAGAAATCAAAATTTGATAGTGTTAGACTTCAGTTTTTCAGTGTGTGTCATTGACCAGAAAGTGTAAAATCTTCACCAAGGAATTGACCCAATTAAATTGTATGGATGTGATAATAATTAATGAAGAAATCGCTTTGATCTCTGTAATTTCTTTCATTGTTCTTAACTCACATAGTAAAACTAATGCAATTAATGTCGAGGCATTCTAAGGTAGAGGAATTCTCTAATTGTCGTTTGTGCAGACTGAATCTGAATCAGGCTTATTCACTTCTCCAAGCTCACAGGTGCTCTGGTATTCCATGGCTGGTGTGCCTGAATATGTCCTCATCCCAGACACACAGCTGTGCCATAATCAGGGACGAGCATTTCAACCCTTACGTAGTCTTCATCTCTCTTTCTACGTTTCTATGCCTTGAAATACTTGGGAAGTTAGTCTTTTATTTTAAATATGTTGCAACGAGAACTAGTCGCAACTAGTACATTTAATCTAAGAATAAAAGATTTACCTTGGTTTTAAGCAACTTTGCTGTTATACAGTTGACATGAAAGGGTGTCTATTTAAGCAGCTCTTTGAGTTTGAAGATACATTTGTTTTGAGTTTTGACATAAAGTCAGCAGTAATAGTAGAGAGGTAGGGTTTTTTCTCATTTCCTTTGTTTTTTAATGTTGTGCTCACCTGTAAACACCTAAATTGTTATGATTCACTGATGAAGACCAGGAACTTGGATGAACTGTAAGAGAACAAAGCAAACAAGAGTGGCATGTCACTCTTTCTGAGTAGTTATGCCAGCTTTATCACAAAAGGGAGAACACAGACGTGCATCCTTCCCCTCTTAACTCATCTCTTTCTCTACTTAGACCTCACCTTGGTCTACTTAGCTAGGTAGTAGATTACTACACAGAAACAAATCATAGTTGAATAGAAGCCGTGATATGGAGGTTCATTAAAATCAATCATTTTTATAAGACTACAATTCCTTTTTTTTATGTTTCTCAAAATTTTATTAAAGGAATGCTTAGAACATTCTAATTACTGTATTAGTAGAAAGTGGATCTATCAATAGAGTTCAAAAGGCAGCTGAGAGAAAGGCATTAAAATATATAAATTACAAAAATTTACAACAAACTATTTAGATATAATTTTGCTTAGATTATTAAGTATTATATTAAGTTCATAAATGTATGTGTCAATGGATCAAATCTAATAAGTGATATTTGCTATTTTATTATTGTAAATTTATCTCAATATACTTGTTATTTAAATACCTTATTGGCAAAATGTTTTGATTCTATTTTTTTAATTTTTTATTATATATTTCTTTACTTACATTTCAAATGTTATTCCCCTTCCTGGTTTCCTATCCATAAGCTCACATTCCCTCCCCTCCCCCTCCCCCATACAGGTGTTCCCCATATACTTCCCCCTTATTGCCTTCCCCCATATTCCCCTGCAATGGGGGTCCAACCTTGGCAAGACCAAGGGTTTTCCCTTCCACTGGTGCCCCAACAAGGCTATTCTCTGCTACATATGCAGTTGTAGCCCTGGGTCAGTCCATGTATAGTCTTTTGATAGTGGTTTAGTCCCTGGAAGCTCTGGTTGGTTGGCATTGTTGTTTTTATAGGGTTGCAAGCTCCTTCAACTCTTTCAATCCTTCCTCTAATTCCCCCCAAGGGTGTCCTATTTTCAGTTCAGTGGTTTGCTGCTAGCATTGACCTCTATATTAGACATGCTCTGGATGTGTCTCTCAAGAGAGATCTATATCCGTCCCTTTCCGCATGCATTTTTAGCTTCATCAATCTTATTTAGTTTTCATGGCTGTATAGATATGGGCCACATGTGTGTAAGACAACAATTCAATACCCATTGTGTATAAGAACAGGGAGCTGGCTAGAGAGATGATAAAGTGCTTGCTTTGCAAGCATAAGGACCTGAGATTTGATCTCCAGCATCCAAGTTTTATTGCTATTGTTTGTGGTTGTTTTGTTCTGTTGTTGCTTTGGGGTTTGGCTCTGTGTTATATCTGAAACTGTAACAACAGGATCCAAGCCAGGGCTGACATAAGCCAGCTGAGCTCTTCAGTCCGTATCAATTTAGACAGGTAGCTAGATAGAGTGGGAACATCTCCTGAGACTAACAATTCTGCTCTCCATCACATTATTACTTCTATGTATTTTTCATGTCCAATTCCCCTATCACTTTGTCCATAACCTATTGAATTTTCCCTCCTGCCAAACTTTCTACATGTTTAAAAAAATCTTTCGGTGATTTTTTTAATCCTCTCTCAAGATGTTAGCCAATGATGGAGGTACTGTTCCCTTTCTGCTTGTAAATGGTTGGCTCAATCACTTGACAAGTGAAGCAGAGACAGACGAGATTGGAGAGAAAAGAAAAAATAACAAATGAGAGGAGTGTGGAGAAAAAAGAGAAAGGGGAAAGAGGAGACAAACAAGGAGGCAGAATGGGAAGGAGAGGTTGAGGAGAGGAGAAGAGAGATGAGGAGTACAGAAGTTAAGTCTGGTTCTTCCTCCCAGGCCCATTTTCCCAGAAATAATTTTCAAACTCAAAATTATGTTTACAATTACCTTGCCCATATTACCAGCCTCTTCTCTGACTAGATATAACACATACGAACCCATTTATCTTAACCTACACTGTGCCCCATGCCTGATTTCAGCTCCTCAAATGCTCAGATAACATGTGTCCATCTTGTCACATCTTGTCACATCTCTCCAGGTGAACTGCTTACCTGGCACTCTTCCAGAATCCTCTCTGCCTCCCAGATGTCACACCTCCTATTTCCTGCCTAGACTATAGGCCTTGGGCTTTTAAATTACCAGATGATGCATCTGTACAATACACATGATATTCTCTCTACACAGAAGAATAAAAGAAAAATGTGAAATGGTTTTTCATTCAATCATATATGTAAATATATTATATATGTTATAGCTGCCTTGTATATTCTTACTCCAGTTAACACTTAAGGAAGTAATCTATATTTTGAAAAAGTACCCACATAAGATGAAGAGTATGATGCCTGTACTTGAGCTTCTGGAAAGATCTAAACCATGTTGGCAAATGTCTGCTTTTGCATGCAGTGTGGTTGCACAAAGGGAAACATTATAATTAATGCACCAGAAGTGGAAGTTGAACTTGGTTTCTGTTTTGTTTTTGGGGTTTTTTTTTTCTGTGCTTCTGGAGACATAGTCTCTGTTTCACACACTTTCCCCTAGTACTACAATCGGAAAGATACCATAGAAACTGAAGCCTAGATGGGGTAGGCACAGCATCCAAGTCTCTCAATATTCTGGGTCAGTGTGCAGAGTGACCCAGGACAACATGAGCTTGCCTCATCTTCTAATCCAGGGAATCCAACCCACTCAGGTGTCTGGTGGTGCACATAGGAGTAGTTGAACAATGCTCAACTGTGTAAATAAATCTGTAAGCAGTGAATTCCCCAAGGTTTTGTGGGTGGCACTTTGATTTCTCAATACCAACTCCAGAGATGATTCCCAAGCATGATACAGTTTCAGTGAAATCAAATTTCTAAAACAGCTATGTCTGCTAGCCTCATATGACATTTCATATAGACATGAACCATGGTGTTTGTTGTATAGAATGTGCTCTACACATTTTTCCACACACACAGGTAGCCTTCTAAAAGTGTATTTCCACATTATATTCAGGTATTGCTCAATTTTAACCAGGGACTTTGTTATTTATTAGCTCCTTTATTCTGACTACAGAGTGGAAAGGAAAGCTGTGCTTCGCCTTGTCACTTCAAAGTGACATCTTTACTCTCATCTTTAGGCTGATATCATTAGGAAAATGTAGGTCGACATGCTGAGCGTGTTATTAAACTGCTACTGAATTGATATCACTGGAGGCCTTTGCCGAACTGTTAAGGATGGAGACGTTTCTATCACTGATTGCAGCAGTGAGCAGAGATCCCTGAGAATTTTCTAATGTCTGCCTCAGTGACTCATGGGAGAACATTGTCATCGGGAAGGGGAGTATTATAAGGGTCATCAAAAGTCATTTGCCATCTAAACAGATGCCTTTGTAGCTTTTTAAAAAACAAACGAAAATGTTAAACTCTAAGTATTTATTGGGGAGAGAATGCATATGTCATTTTGTATCACAGAGCATGTGTGGAGGTCAGAGGACATTGTATTAGAGTTAGTTCTCACTTTCTGCTTTATGTGTCCAGAAATTGAAACCAAATCATCTCTTGAACTTCTCCCAGAACCCCCTATTGTCATTTAAAAAGAGCTCACAGTATTCCTGATCCTGATTTGGAATTCAACCCAGCCTTACTGACTCACAAACTCCTTTTCAAAGCTGACAAGTTGGACTGAGAAGATGACACCGCGGAAAAAGTGAATGTAAGGATCTGAGTTAGGATCTAGTGCTCATATCCCCATAGCTCATGTAAAGTCATACTGACACACGCCTGTAATTCCATACTCCTGGGTTGGGGTAAAAGGCAGAGACATGAGAATTCCCACAAACCTGAGGGCCAACTAGCCTGTATACACAATAATAAGTAAGATGCCCTGTCTCAGATGAGATAGACAGCAATGACTAATGTCCTCGGCTTTCCTCTGAGCTTCACATATACCCCATGGCACTCACCCACAGACATAAATAAACACACAGAGTTAAGGGGGAAAAAACAAAAACAAAACTGAGGGCTCTTGCAAAAGCACAGAGCTCCCAGTGAGTCCGATGTTAATCGTTAATCGTGTCTAGGTCCTTCATCCTTTTCTCCCTCGTTATCACTCAATTATTAGTTGAGAAAGCTGAACATTCTCCTCCCAACCTTCCAGAGAAGGATGAACAGATAAATGACCGCTCTGACATTGTCTCCAGCCCTGAGGAGTAGCTGGTCACCATTCCACTTTCTGTCTGGTTGGGTGCTGTCATTTGAGGTGGAATTACACCATCATCTCATCTGTATACGGCCTGTCATCTCTTCTCAGCCTGACCCTTTCATTATCATTTTCATTATTATTTTCATTGAGACGCTTGTTTTCTCTTTCTGTGTAACACACCTGGAATTTTAATGTCTTCAGTGGAAGGTGGATAAAACTAACCAAATACTAAAATAAAAATGGGGATGTGAAATGTGTCATGAATTTCAAATCTTCCAGAAAGCTATTTCTCAACCCCCTGTGTAATTTGTTTAATCATAGGTTAGTGGCACACTGCTATAGAAATAGTTGCTTAGAAACATGAATGTTGTGGTAGAGCATTTAGAGGCCCTTTACTGAACCACTGATGAATTATAACCACCGAGCTTTAAATTGCTGAGCTGTTAACACAACGTCCAGCTGTGGCTACTGTAACATGGTCCCATCGCTGAGCATACACCAGTGTCTGCCTACATTATTCGTGGTACGACATAATTATCCTTTATGATGAGAGGATTCTGTGTGTCAATCAGCAGCCACCGAGCCACCTGGACCCATGGTGTTCTCCATTTTCTCTCTATTGTGTTACTTTTGGTCATTTTCATACGGTATTTACTTAAGATACAAAAAGGCATGTGCAGAATGAAGTCCCAAGCTGACTAAATGCCTCTCATCCAGAGATGCTCTGCAGGCATCTTCTAAGTATAGCTCAGGAACCATCCTGTTCCAGCAATATAGCTATACAACTGTATATCATTATAAATGTTTACTGCTTAACCACTATAATAATTATTTATGGTTTAAGTATATAAACACAAATTAGTAGATAGACAATCTTTGAACTAATGATGTAACCTGAGTTATCTCAACTAGCAGTGATTAGTCAGAGAATAATTTCAGTTAAAAATATAATTAGCGGCTGGTAAATAGGCTTTGCCCTCACTGATAGTCAAGGTACTATTTATCATAGCTTTCTAAGGTGTGTCCAGCAAACATACTATGCATATAGTGCAGGCTACTATGTTTACATCCTTGCTATTCTGAATACTTCATCTACTTAAATGTACCCCCACCATCAGAAATCTGAGACTGTAAAGTTTGACTTTTATGTAGTACATATAATAAGCCTCTTACTTTAATTGAGCTCCCTCATCAGGGGTCTTTTTCTTTTTTACCCATAACTTATACCAAAGTCTTAGCATAGCACCTGGCAAGATGTAGACACTCAACAAACACTTGTGAAATTATTGATGGAAAAGATTGTATCTAACCTGAAGATTCAGAACCTAGTGGCAGACATGGCAACTGTGTGAAATGAAGGGCGGTCTCTTCAGTAGACAGGATGCATGCTCCAGGTCATGTGTGGTCTTCTCAGTGCATGAGATGCATGTACATGAGTGTGTTTGAAGTGTTCAGGGCTATGGTGTGGTCTTCTCAGTGGACAAGACGCATATGTCTGACACGTTCTGGGCTATATGGTCATATCATCAGTCCCACCTCCTCTTTGATAATGGACTGATTTTCTCTCAGACAGCAGAACATTCAGCTGAGCCTGCACTGTCCCAGATTCCTTTGCAGCTTTGAGTCAGATAAAAGACTGAAATAGCATCTTTTTCCAACCTTTGAGTGGTACCAGAAGAATTACACAGGTTTCATCTCCATATTGCTCTCCTTTTGACTAGACATTGGCGCTGCCTAAAGTCATATTTGTACATGAGGAAAAAACGTGTTCTTATTTTACCAATGAAGTTGAGGGTTGTACTGCTGGTACGGTGATACATTTCTAAAATGTATAATACTGTATTCATTTTCACTCTCTTGCTATACATTTTCTTTTGATAAACCCTGACTTGGATTCTGCCAGGTAAACTGTGCCTGAGTTTACTTTCTCTTATTCAATCTCACTCTAAGACAAAACACTTTTAGTCTTCTCTCTTCCCTTACAATTTCCCCAGCATGTGTTCTGTTACAGTTACTAATGGCTTCTAAATCATTTTCATCCTCCTCCTAGCCTCCTCTGCTGAGCCTCATCCCCGCGGATGCTCTCTAGAATTCCATCGAGTCATCTCTGTCTCTAACTTTGGTATTATCTATTCCCAGACACTGCAGATTTCCAATGCCAGCTGCATGCTAATAACATTACATTATTAGCTAACTCATTCAAGCAGGTCAGAGCATATGCAAAATAATATTGATTTAACAAGCAGAACGAAGAAACCACACAAACAGCACTCAGATCACATGGAGAGTCACAGGTTTTTCTTTTCTTTCCTTTTTTTTTTTTTCATCTTTATTAACTTGAGTATTTCTTATTTACATTTTGACTGTTATTCCCCTTCCCGGTTTCCCGGCCAACATCCCCCTAACCCCTCCCCTTCCCCTTCTCTATGGGCGTTCCCCTCCCCATCCACCCCCATTACCACCCTCCCCCCAACAATCACATTCACTGGGGGTTCAGTCTTAGCAGGACCCAGGGCTTCCCCTTCCACTGGTGCCCTTACTAGGATATTCATTGCTACCTATGAGGTTGGCGTCCAGGGTCAGTCCATGTATAGTCTTTGGGTAGTGGCTTAGTCCCTGGAAGCTCTGGTTGGTTGGCATTGCTGTACATATGGGGTCACGAGCTCCTTCAAGCTCTTCCAGTTCTTTCTCTGATTCCTTCAACGGGAGTTCCGTTCTCAGTTCAGTGGTTTGCTGCTGGCATTCGCCTATGTATTTGCTGTATTCTGGCTGTGTCTCTCATGAGCGATCTGCACTCACATTTTGATCATCCGTCTTGAGTTTCATTTGTTCTAGGCATCTAGGGTAACTCAAGCATTTGGGCTAATAGCCACTTATCAATGAGTACATACCATGTATGTCTTTCTGTGATTGGGTTAGCTCACTCAGGATGATATTTTCCAGTTCCAACCATTTGCCTACGAATTTCATAAAGTCATTGTTTTTGATAGCTGAGTAATATTCCATTGTGTAGATGTACCACATTTTCTGTATCCATTCCTCTGTTGAAGGGCATCTGGGTTCTTTCCAGCTTCTGGCTATTATAAATAAGGCTGCGATGAACATAGTGGAGCACGTGTCTTTTTTATATGTTGGGGCATCTTTTGGGGATATGCCCAGGAGAGGTATAGCTGGATCCTCAGGCAGTTCAATGTCCAATTTTCTGAGGAACCTCCAGACTGATTTCCAGAATGGTTGTAGCAGTCTGCAAACCCCACCAACAATGGAGGAGTGTTCCCTTTTCTCCACATCCTCGCCAGCATTTGCTGTCACCTGAGTTTTTGATCTTAGCCATTCTCACTGGTGTGAGGTGAAATCTCAGGGTTGTTTTGATTTGCATTTCCTTATGACTAACGATGTTGAACATTTCTTTAGGTGTTTCTCGCCATTCGGCATTCCTCAGCTGTGAATTCTCTGTTTAGCTCTGAACCCCATTTTTAATAGGGTTATTTGTCTCCTTTCTGTCTAACTTCTTCAGTTCTTTGTATATTTTGGATATAAGCCCTCTATCTGTTGTAGGATTGGTAAAGATCTTTTTCCCAATCTGTTGGTTGCCGCTTTGTCCTAACCACAGTGTCCTTTGCCTTTACAGAAGCTTTGCAGTTTTATGAGATCCCATTTGTCGATTCTTGATCTTAGAGCATAAGCCATTGGTGTTTTGTTCAGGAAATTTTTTCCAGTGCCCATGTGTTCCAGATGCTTCCCTAGTTTTTCTTCTATTAGTTTGAGTGTGTCTGGTTTGATCTGCATTCTTCTACATGTTGACCTCCAGTTGAACCAGCACCATTTGCTGAAAATGCTATCTTTTTTTTCATTGGATGGATTTGGCTCCTTTGTCAAAAATCAAGTGACCATAGGTGTGTGGATTCATTTCTGGGTCTTCAATTCTGTTCCATTGGTCTATCTGTCTGTCTCTGTACCAATACCATGCAGTTTTTATCACTATTGCTCTGTAATACTGCTTGAGTTCAGGGATAGTGATTCCCCTGAAGTCCTTTTTATTGTTGTTGAGGATAGTTTAGCTATCCTGGGTTTTTTGTTATTCCAGATGAATTTGCAAATTGTTCTGTCTAACTCTTTGAAGAATTGGATTGGTATTTTGATGGGGATTGCATTGAATCTGTAGATCGCTTTTTGGTAAAATGGCCATTTTTACTATATTAATCCTGCCAATCCATGAGCATGGGAGATCTTTCCACCTTCTGAGGTCTTCTTCAATTTCTTTCTTCAGTGTCTTGAAGTTCTTATTGTACAGATCTTTTTACTTGCTTGGTTAAAGTCACACCGAGGTATTTTATATTATTTGGGTCTATTATGAAGGGTGTCGTTTCCCTAATTTCTTTCTCGGCTTGTTTCTCTTTTGTGTAGAGGAAGGCTACTGATTTATTTGAGTTAATTTTATACCCAGCCACTTTGCTGAAGTTATTTATCAGCTTTAGTAGTTCTCTGGTGGAACTTTTGGCATCACTTAAATATACTATCATATCATCTGCAAATAGTGATATTTTGACTTCTTCTTTTCCGATCTGTATCCCTTGATCTCCTTTTTGTTGTCTGATTGCTCTGGCTAGAACTTCAAGAACTATATTGAATAAGTAGGGAGAGAGTGGGCAGCCTTGTCTAGTCCCTGATTTTAGTGGGATTGCTTCAAGTTTCTCCATTTAGTTTAATGTTAGCAACTGGTTTGCTGTATATGGCTTTACTATGTTTAGGTATGGGCCTTGTATTCCTATTCTTTCCAGGACTTTTATCATGAAGGGGTGTTGAATTTTGTCAAATGCTTTCTCAGCATCTAATGAAATGATCATGTGGTTTTGTTCTTTCAGTTTGTTTATATAATGGATCACGTTGATGGTTTTCCAGATATTAAACCATCCCTGCATGCCTGGGATGAAGCCTACTTGATCATGGTGGATGATTGTTTTGATGTGCTCTTGGATTCGGTTTGCCAGAATTTTGTTGAGTATTTTTGCGTCCAATGTTCATAAGGGAAATTGGTCTGAAGTTCTCTTTCTTTGTTGGGTCTTTGTGTGGTTTAGGTATAAGAGTAATTGTGGCTTCATAGAAGGAATTCGGTAGTGCTCCATCTGTTTCAATTTTGTGGAATAGTTTGGATAAGATTGGTATGAGGTCTTCTATGAAGGTCTGATAGAATTCTGCACTAAACCCGTCTGGACCTGGGCTCTTTTTGGTTGGGAGACCTTTAATGACTGCTTCTATTTCCTTAGGAGTTATGGGGTTGTTTAACTGGTTTATCTGTTCCTGATTTAACTTCGGTACCTGGTATCTGTCTAGGAAATTGTCCATTTCCTGTAGATTTTCAAGTTTTGTTGAATATAGGCTTTTATAGTAAGATCTAATGATTTTTTGAATGTCCTCTGAATCTGTAGTTATGTCTCCCTTTTCATTTCTGATTTTGTTAATTTGGACACACTCTCTGTGTCCTCTCGTTAGTCTGGCTAGGGTTTATCTATCTTGTTGATTTTCTCAAAGAACCAACTTTTTTGGTTCTGTTGATTCTTTCTATGGTCCTTTTGTTTTTACTTGGTTGATTTCAGCTCTGAGTTTTGATTATTTCCTGCCTTCTACTCCTCCTGGGTGTATTTGCTTCTTTTTGTTCTAGAGCTTTTAGGTGTGCTGTCAAGCTGCTGACATATGCTCTTTCCTGTTTCTTTCTGCAGGCACTCAAGCTATGAGTTTTCCTCTTTAGCACAGCTTTTCATTGTGTCCCATAAGTTTGGGTATGTTGTACCTTCATTTTCATTAAATTCTAAAAAGTTTTTAATTTCTTTCTTTATTTCTTCCTTGACCAGGTTATCATTGAGTAGAGCATTGTTCAGTTTCCACGTATATGTGGGCATTCTTCCCTTATTGTTATTGAAGACCAGCTTTAGGCCGTGGTGGTCCGATAGCACGCATGGGATTATTTCTATCTTTCTGTATCTGTTGAGGCCTGTTTTTTTGACCAATTATATGGTCAATTTTGGAGAAAGTACCATGAGGA
The DNA here is from genome assembly GCF_011064425.1 of Rattus rattus. NCBI lineage: Eukaryota > Metazoa > Chordata > Mammalia > Rodentia > Muridae > Rattus > Rattus rattus. Next base: position 139,538,193 of record NC_046157.1, on the reverse strand, counting down.
GCTGAGAAGAAGGTATATCCTTTTGCTTTAGGGTAGAACGTTCTATGAATATCCGTTAAGTCCATTTGGCTCATGACTTCTCTTAGTCTGTCTACGTCTCTGTTTAATTTCTGTTTCCATGATCTGTCCATTGATGAGAGTGGGGTGTTGAAATCTCCTACTATTATTGTGTGAGGTGCAATGTGTGTTTTGAGCTTTAGTAAGGTTTCTTTTTACGTATGTAGGTGCCCTTGTATTTGGGGCATAGATATTTAGGATTGAGAGTTCATCTTGGTGGATTTTTCCTTTTTGATGAATATAAAGTGTCCTTCCTTATCTTTTTTGATGACTTTTAGTTGGAAATTGATTTTATTTGATATTAGAATGGCTACTCCAGCTTGCTTCTTCTGACCATTTGCTTGGAAAGTTGTTTCCCAGCCTTTCACTCTGAGGTAGTGTCTGTCTTTGTCTCTGAGGTGTGTTTCCTGTAGGCAGCAGAATGCAGGGTCCTCGTTGCGTATCCAGTTTGTTAATCTATGTCTTTTTATTGGGGAGTTGAGGCCATTGATGTTGAGAGATATTAAGGAATAGTGATTATTGCTTCCTGTTATATTCATATTTGGATGTGAGGTTGTGTTTGGGTGCTTTTCTTCTCTTTGTTTTGTTGCCAAGACGATTAGTTTCTTGCCTCTTCTTGGGTATAGCTTGCCTCCTTATGTTGGGCTTTACCATTTATTATCCTTTGTAGTGCTGGATTTGTAGAAAGATATTGTGTAAATTTGGTTTTGTCCTTGGAATATCTTGGTTTCTCCATCTATGTTAATTGAGAGTTTTGCAGGATACAGTAGCCTGGGCTGGCATTTTGTGTTCTCTTAGGGTCTGTATGACATCAGTCCAGGATCTTCTGGCCTTCATAGTTTCTGGCGAGAAGTCTGGTGTGATTCTGATAGGTCTGCCTTTATATGTTACTTGACCTTTTTCCCTTACTGCTTTTAATATTCTTTCTTTATTTTGAGCGTTTAGTGTTTTGACTATTATGTGACAGGAGGTGTTTCTTTTCTGGTCCAATCTATTTGGAGTTCTGTAGGCTTCTTGTATGCCTATGGGTATCTTTTTTTTTAGGTTAGGGAAGTTTTCTTCTATGATTTTGTTGAAGATATTTACTGGTCCTTTGAGCTGGGAGTCTTCACTCTCTTCTATACCTATTATCCTTAGGTTTGATCTTCTCATTGAGTCCTGGATTTCCTGTATGTTTTGGACCAGTAGCTTTTTCCGCTTTACATTATCTTTGACAGTTGAGTCAATGATTTCTATGGAATCTTCTGCTCCTGAGATTCTCTCTTCCATCTCTTGAATTCTGTTGGTGAAGCTTGTATCTACAGCTCCTTGTCTCTTCTTTTGGTTTTCTATATCCAGGGTTATTTCCATGTGTTCTTTCTTGATTGCTTCTATTTCCATTTTTAATTCCTTCAACTGTTTGTTTGTGTTTTCCTGGAATTCTTTCAGGGATTTTTGCGATTCCTCTCTGTAGGCTTCTACTTGTTCTCTAAGGGAGTTCTTCACGTCTTTCTTGAAGTCCTCCAGCATCATGATCAAATATGATTTTGAAACTAGATCTTGCTTTTCTGGTGTGTTTGGATATTCCATGTTTGTTTTGGTGGGAGAATTGGGCTCCGATGATGCCATGTAGTCTTGGTTTCTGTTGCTTGTGTTCCTGCGCTTGCCTCTAAGCCATCAGATTATCTCTCTAGTGTTACTTTGTTCTGCTAATTCTGACAGTGGCTAGACTGTCCTATAAGCCTGTGTGTCAGGAGGTGCTGTAGACCTGTTTTACTGTTTCTTTCAGCCAGTTATGGGGACAGAGTGTTCTGCTTTTGTGTGTGTAGTTTTGTCCCTCTACAGGTCTTCAGCTGTTCCTGTGGGCCTGTGTCTTGAGTTCACCAGGCAGGTCACTTGCAGCAGAAAAGTTGGTCTTACCTGTGGTCCCGAGGCTCAAGTTCATTCGCGGGGTGCTGCCCACGGGCTCTCTGAGGTGGCAGTAACCAGGAAGATCTGTGCCGCCTCTTCCGGGAGCCTCCGTGCACCAGGGTTCCATATGGCCTCCGGTGTTTTCCTCTGGAATCAGCAATGTGTGTAGAGAGCAGTCTCTTCTGGTTTCGCAAGCGTGTCTGCCTCTCTGAATGTTTAGCTCTCCCTCCCACGGGATTTGGGTGCAGAGAACTGTTTATCCGGTCTGTTTCCTTCAGGTTCAGGCGGTGTCTCAGGCACGGCTCCTGCTGCTCCTGGGCCCTCCCCCACAGGAACCCAGAGGCCTTGTACAGTTTCCTCTTGGGCCAGGGATGTGGGCAGGGGTGGGCAGTGTTGGTGGTCTCTTCCGCTCTGCAGCCTCAGGAGTGCCCACCTGACCAGGCGGTAAGGTATCTCTCCCACGGGTTCTGGGAGCAGAGACGAAAAAGAATTCTAATTGTTCATTATAGTTCACTTTTCTCTTGATTTACAATGGATAATTTCCCTGAGTAGAGAACTCTGGTTTGATCATACCTTTTATTCTTTTTTTTTTTTTTTTTGCTTTTCTTATTAAGAAAAACCTTTCCACTGTTGTCTGGCTTCTGTGCTTTCTTATATTAAATATGCTATTATTCAATTCATCACTTTATACATGAGTAATGAAAGCAAAATGACATTTCCAGATAATTTTTGCATGTATTCGAAAGTTATATTCAATGATGAATTTAAATATGTTATAATTCTATTGATCAAAATCAAATTTCTGGGAAACTAAACTAACTATGATAAATTAATCAGAAAATAATGGATTTTGTTCTACCACCTGGCATTCAGAATTATTTTAAAAAAAAAAACTGAGGTAACAAAGCTTAATTTTTTTGACAGTATGATTTTCAAAACTCTTCCATAGGTCTCAGCACAAGAAAACTACTGGTGTTCTGTAAAGATGTGTCACAAAGAAAGGCACTGAAGAAGAACCAGACACTTCAAATAGTGTTTAGTGACAGAAATTATACATGATGACCATTGCTTCCTTTCTATCTTACTTTATGTTCTGAATCTATACTTAATTAGATGTATGTAACTCTTATAAATAACCCTAGCTTGGGAGTGCATAGGGATTATACTTTTCATTCTATGGCCTACATGCTAAAAAATGGAATATGAATAAATACCACTCAACCAACCCATTCTTGCACTATTCCTATCCATGAAAAGGCTACACAACAATACCAATCACTACAGCTCCCTCAATCTGACACTAAGTAACCATCTCACATACAGATGAAAAATATTGTCCTATCTTTCAAAGTCCCAACATGAGTCTACTTCTTGGCAATTTAATTCTTCCTGTAGTTAAGTCATAATTGTACACTAATCATTTAATATATGTGAGAAATGTTAGAAAGGTAACCAGAGACAGCATAAGATATATAAAATAAAATATTAAGATTTATATTATGATTAATTTGGTATATATTTGTATATATAAACACAATAACAACATAAAAGTTGGATAACTATCATAATCCTAGTAGAATATGTTAGTGATTCATTTTCAGTCTTTAACTTTTGTCATCAGCTTGCAATCCCATCAACAATGGAGGAGTGTTCCTTTTTCTCTACATCCTCACCAGCATCTACTGTCACCTGAGTTTTTGATCTTAGTCATTCTGACTGGTGTGAGGTGTCCTCTCAGGGTTGTTCTGATTTGCATTTCCCTGATGACTAAGGATGTTGAACAATTCTCTAGATGCTTCTCAGCCATTCAGTATTCTTCAGCTGAGAGTTCTTTGTTTTGCTCTGTACCCCATTTTTAATAAGATTATTTGATTCTCTGGAGTATAACTTCTTGAGTTCTTTGTATATATTAGATATTATCCCTCTATCAGATGTAGGATTGGTAAAGACCTTTTCCCAATCTGTTGCATGCTATTTTGTCATATTGACAGTGTCCTTTGCCTTACAGAAGCTTTGCAATTTCATGAGGTCCCATAAAATTGTCGATTCTTGATCTTTGAGCCTAAGTCATTGGTGTTCTGTTCAGGAAATTTTCCCCTGTACCTATGTGTTTGAGGCTCTTCCCTACTTTTTCTTCTATTAGTTTGAGTGTATTTGGTTTGATGTGGAGGTCCTTGATCCACTTGGACTGGAGCTTTGTACAAGGAGATAAGAATGGGTCAATATGCATTCTCTACATGCTGTCTTTCAGTTGAACCAGCAACATTTGTTGAAAATGCTATCTTTTTTCCACTGGATGGTTTTAGCTCCTTTGTCAAAGATCAAGTGACCATAGCTGTGTGGGTTCATTTCTGGGTCTTTAATTCAATTCCACTGATCTACCTGCCTGTACCAATACCATACAGTTTTTTATCACTATTGCTCTGTAATACAGCTTGAGGTTAGGGATGATGATTGCCCCAGAAGTTCTTTTATTGCTGAGAATAGTTTTTGCTATGGTGGGTTTTTTTGTTATTCCAAATGAATTTGCAAATTGTTCTTTCTAATTCTATGAAGAATTGAGTTGGAAATTTAATGGAGATTGCATTGAATCTGTAGATTGCTTTTGGCAAAATGGCCAGTTTTACTAAATTAATCCTGCCCATTCATGAGCATGGGAAATCTTTCCATCTTCGGAGATCTTCCTCGATTTCTTTCTTTAGAGACTTGAAGTTCTTGTCAACAGATCGTTCAGTTGCTTGGTTAGAGTCACACCAATGTATTTTATATTATTTGTGGCTATTGTGAAGGGTGTCATTTCCCTAATTTCTTTTTTCCTCAGCCTGTTTATCCTTTGAGTAGAGGAAGGCTATTGATTTGTTTGAGTTATTTTTATATCCAGCCACTTTGCTGAAGTTGTTTATCAGCTGTAGGAGTTCTCTGGTAGAGTTTTTGGGGTCAGTTAAGTATACTATCACATGCAATCATTTAAGCCTATAATTCTGAACACTCTTCTACTTTCTAGCATTTTTTAATGGTATTATTAATAAAAAATAAAATAAAATAAAAATAGTAAAAATAAACTGGCAAAATTTCAAATCCTTTAATATTTTGTGACTACTAATTTACACACACCACTTTTTAATTGGTTATTTTATTTATTTGCATTTCGAATGTTTCTCCCTTCCCAGTTAAACTCCCTATCCCCTCTCCGATCCCCCCTGCTTCTATGAGGGTACTCCCCCACCCACCCACCTCCTCCCATTTCACAGCCCTAGCATTCCCCTATAGTGGGTCAAAGAACCTCAACAGGACCAGAGGGTTCTGCTTCCATTAATACCAGATAAGGTAATCCTCTGCTCTATATGCAGCTGAATACACATACCACTTATTCATTTGTTCATTCATTCATTCATTATTTATTTATTTATTTATTTATTTCCATATTTATTTATTTCCTTATTTATTTATTTATTTATTTATTTATTTATTTATTTATTATCATCCCAATTGCTTTCCCCCACCAGTCTCCCCTCACAGAGTCCCTCCTGCATCCTCCTCTCCTTCTTCTCTGAGAAGATGGAGGATGCTTTGGGTATCCCCACACCCTCACACATCAAGTCTCTGATGGGCAAGGTGCATCCTCTCCCACTGAGGCCAAACAAGGCAGCCCTCTTGGGGAATGGATTCCACAGACAACTGGGCTTTCTCTTAGGGAGAATGGGATTCATTGAGACATGGGCACAGCCTGAATCCCCCTATTGGCCTACAGCACCCGGAATTTTCACTTTATCAAGTTGATGTAAGAAGGAGAGCCCCAGAGAGAGACTTTAGCGGAAGGCTGTTTTCATTGGGGAACAAATTATCAGAGCAATGAATGGAAGTCCAATCAAGCTTCCTTCCACCATTATTAAAAGCTAATGGAAATGAAAAACTAGTTCTGATATTTGGCAAATTCTTTTGTAATGAAAAATTCTTGTCATCACTGAAGAAATTTAATTTGTCATTATTAGTGTCTTTTATTCTTCACTGATTCAAGAAAGGCAGCGAAAGAAGATATAGCCTAACAACTGTGACCAGAAGTCTGCAAGTTCAATAGGCCACCTATAGCAGGGGAGTCTTTTTCTTCTTTCTTTTCTTTTCTTTTCACTCTCTCAGAGAGTGTTGATGACAAATGTCATTGAAATTTATTCATAAATTAGCAGATTAGAAATTATCACCACAATCATAAAGAATAGAAAATGTTTTCTGGGAGATAGAAAATGGTTTTGGAATTCACAAAACAAATGAATAATTTTTAATTACACGATTGGAATAATAAAATTTTCTAAAGAACTGAATAAGGCTTCACATTTTAAATAATTATTGGATCCAAGAATTAATTATGATATAATTTAAAATATAGATAAACTAATAAATAACAGAATCCTAGTATAATAGCATGCTAAACAGTGCACAACTATGTTCTTCAAAGCCTTAATGAACATGTTTGAAAAAGAAAAAATACTAAAAATCAGTAACTTTATCTCTCCTCTCAAAGTCTAGATAAAGATTTCTAAATTAAACTCTAAAGATTATCAGGGGACAAAAGAATTAAATGAGGAGAGATTAATAAATATAAGGCTCACTTTCATTAGAAAAAGGCAATATACATAAGAGAGAAAATGAAATAAGTCCAATTTTGGCTTTAAAGAAAAATGAGGAAAATAAAACACAGTTTAGCAATGTCAGAAATAAAGCAAGAGCATCATTATGGTCCCATAAGAGATGAAAAGAAAAGTGTGTGAAGACACCACAGGCGTTAGAAACCCCATAGGCATAACTAGACCTATTTAGAGTTTTTGAAACTTACCTTGCAATTGAATGAGTTCATATTAAGTGAATTAAGCTAGTCTCAGAAAGACAAATACTATAATTCTCTGCATTGTATTTCTAGATTTTATAAAGAACATGTGTATTTGTGACATGGATGTCACTGAGACTGTGCAGGGGATGCAGGGACTAACAGAGGAGGGGAACAGGGGCTGAGGTAATCTCGGTGTAGAGTATATATTTGTGTAAATTTTTCAAATCATTTAAAAAGTAGTAATATAAAGATGTGAATATGAAGACCAACAAAAGTAACAACAAAAATGTTGCAAAATTTATACCATAATTCTGTTGCTTATTAATTTAGTCTATATTCTAAATTATAACAAAATTTATATCAAAACTCCTGAGTATGGAGTCTACCCTGGGAATGAGTTGGTACACCCAATAACACTGTATTGGGAACCTGATAGCTTCTTGGTTAAGCTTGGGATTTTTTGACTACCTTCTGTTCTCAGTGCCAGGATTTTGTCTGGCTTGAACCTGTGCAGGTCCTGTGAGCTATCACAGTCTTTGTATGAGCATAGAACTAAATCATCAAATTTAAAGCTTTTTCCATAAAGAAGCTTTCTAGCACACAAATTTCATATTCACATGAACTATTTCAAATATTTAAAGAAAAATTAGTCTAGCATTATCTGTCAGAAATTTTACTAAAAATAAAGAAAGGAAGTATATTTCTTAAATTGTTTTATAAGTTGAACACAGGGTACACCAAAATCTGAAAGGACTTGGGGAAGACAAGCGTTCAGGTCAATGTGAGTGACGTGAGAATGGGCACTGTGCTGGATAGTTTATGTCAACTTGATTCAAGCTAGAGCCATCGGAGAGGACAGAGACTCAGTTGAATAAATGTCTCCATAAGATCTGTCTGTAAGGCATTTTCTTTGTGATTGGTGGTGGGGGCGGGGAGCAATTGTAGGTGGTGCTATCCCTGGACTCATGGTCCTGGGTTCTATCAGAAAGCAGGCTGAGCAAGGCATGGAAGCAAGCCTTTCCTCCCCAAGCAGCTTTTGGTCACGCTGTTTCTTTGAAGCAAAAGAAACCCTAAGACAGATGGCTAAGAGTCTTCTTAGGGACACATACTTCACTGACACAGTACAGTTTGTGTCTCTGCTTAGAACATCAATTTTGGTCTGCTAATTTAACTCATGATTTTTTGAAGCTTGCAATACAAGAAGAAATGTCAGACCACTTCAATGGTATGTGCTACTGTGGTATGGAACTCAAGGGCTTAACCTTACCCTCCTTTGAATTATTGAACTTTGTCTGTCTTAAATGTCTACTTTATACCAATAGCCTTTGGTACAAAGTATAGCTAAACTCAAATTTTTAACTGTTAAAAATAATTCTAGTTATCCATGACTAATTTTATTATCTATCCTTATTTTATTGATTACAATGGCTCGTTAAAGTAATATGTCATTCTGAAACTCACTACAAAGGTCTTTCTCATTTCTGCGTGTAATGCATGTATCCATGTGTGTGGGATGGGGGTACATACACATGTGCATGAATTTGCCCACATGTATGTGTGCATATGTATTTCTGAGGTCTAGCTATCTTTTTTATCCAACTTAACTTTTTTTGAGACGTGGTCTCAAATTGAACCTGTAACCTACCATTTCAGCTAAACTTGTTAGCTTGCAAGCCCCAGGGATTTCTCCCGTTTCCTGCTGTTCACTGGGATTACAGAAACTTGACACTAGGTCTGACTTGTCAGTGGAAGCTTCAGATCCAAACTCTCAATTTAAGACACATTTCACTGTATATTTATCTTCCTTATTACTTAACATAAAATTACATTTCCTCGGGGGGAAATAGGCTTCTAATATAATTGAAGAGATAGTAGAACCAAAAAAGACCTTCATGAAAATGAAGTTATGAACAAGAATCTATTCATCATATTACAACACTCCCAGGAGGACAGTCCATAGCAGTAGGAAAAACTCAACCTTTATATTGTATATTTTTTCCTTTTGTGTTTTCAATCTCTCCTCTCTCTCTCTCTCTCTCTCTCTCTCTCTCTCTCTCTCTCTCTCTCTCTCTCTCAGCTCTGGCTATCTTGTTACTCCTTCTAGAGTCAAAAATTGCTTCAAACTCCCAGCAGCCATCCTGCCTCAGCCCCCAAAGTGCTGGGGTTATAGGAATGTGCTATGATACCCGGATCCATTTCTTCATTACAGGGAGTCACCCCTCAAAAGGGGAGCAGCTGAGATGACTTTAAGACACTCCCATTCAAATCTGGCTAACAATTAACATATGGAATTTCAAGTGATCCTAATATCATTGTATAAATATGTTAGGCATGTCCCTACACAAAGATCATTTGTGGTTAATTTAAGATCAATTATTCATGGGCATTACATCTTACGAACTGTTGTAATTACAACTTAGAATCAATCTGGGGTATAAAATAGATACAATTCAAACACTAAATAATCCTTGTTGCATGTAATGATTTACTCTGCCCCAATGCTGTCCCATTGCTAATTCCAGGGAAGTGAAGGCGTATCCGATATAGGAATGTCCGGATAGCTGCTAAGGAAGAATCAGCCCTCTTTTAAAAATAGCACAAAGCACACTCAGTAACTTGTCAAGTGCTCTAAGCTTGTTAGTATATAAAGTAATTAAATGTTCACATAGATTTTGGATGAGAATCAAAGATTTGGAGTGCCTATTTATAGAATGCTTTACTTAAGAAATAGTGACATCTAGAGGTCCTGGTTTACACATATTGAAAAGTCTTGGAGTGTTCGTTGGATAAGAAAGGTACAAAAAGACATAGGGTTTGCTTCTGTACAGTCTTCAGGCATAATTGCTTCCATACACATGAAGAGTCATCACAACTGAACAATGCTTTAAAAGTCCAAGGGCAAGATACGTTAAAGTAATGGCAATAAAATATTAGATTTCAAATAAAATAATATGAGATACTAGCAACGGATGCAGTTATTGCAAAGCATAACATACCTTAAAAGAAGCGAGGAGACTTCAGATTGCACAGTTGGTATCGACAGATGCTGATGTTCCAGTGTGTTAATAGCTTGGAAACCAAAAGACCTAACACCCATGCTTCTTCTACAACAATGGCAGACTTTAAGGCTTCTTCCTGTAGAACTAGAAGTTGTAACAAGAAGAAGCCATTAAATAGAAGCACAGAAAACAACCTAGATGCTCTCCAGTGAATAAATAATTCCTGAATAGGAAGGAAAGGCACTTTAAGAAGGGCAGCTCTACAGACACTTAAGTAGTGGAGACAATATGACTAGTAGAAGAACAACATACTTGCATAGCTTTGAGCAAACTACACAATTTTAAATATTTGTTTTTATATTATGTGTCCATGTGCACTTCTACTGGTATGTATATGTACCATGTACTTCCGTGATGCCCAAAGAAAGCATCAGATCCTCTGGAACTCGAATGTCAAATAGTAATGCGGTACCATGTAGGTGTTGAGAACTGAACTAGGGTCCTATCCAAAAGCTATCATAAAATGTCAGTTTTTTTAATTATTCAGTGGTAAGGAGCAAGTTAACAATTATCCTATGGAAACTTCTATCAATAAAAAGCATCCAAAAAATCTACATTTTAGCAGTAAGACATCTTGGCCCACACTCCAGAATTTTCACCGAAAAAACCTTGGTTGAGTTCAAAGTCAACAGGGCTGCAGGGCGAGACCATGTCTCAAAACTCCAAAACAAACCATGAATTTTCATTTCAACTTTTCACTATGGCATTATTTAAACTAAAGGGAAATAATGAAAGCTGGAGTGTTGAAACACTTAGTGGGTAGCAGATGTGAAGCTTGTAACTGTTTTGTAGTCATTAGTTTGTCAGTCCTCAAGATAACCCAGTAAGTCTGTTTCAGACATGAAATCACAAGGGCACAGAGAAGTTTTAGCAACATTTGAAATCCACAGAGCATGTAAGCCCTGGTTCAAGAAGTAAAATTTCTTAGATTTCAAAAAGAAGTAATAAAAGAAAGAAGATTATAAACAGTGGTGACTGGAAGCAAACTCCAACTTCATGTCTGAAGAGGTGGGTTTGTTTCTTGAGTCTTCTGCATATTCACTGTGTCCTTAAGTCGGTCACTCATACCCCTTTGCCCATGATTTTATTTTTGTTCAATTTCTAAAGTTATGTTGGAGTTTGTCGCGCCCAATCTCGACCAGCAAGGAAGACACGACCAGCGAAGATCTTCTTCAAGCAGTTTTACTCAGGAACCTTGATACAATCTTCTGACCCTGGGAAATTCCCGCACCAAGCTTAAATAGCTAGCGCTGGCCAATCCTAGCAGATAGGTTGTACTATGTGGAAGCGACCAGGCCAAGCAGGAACAGCCAAATAAGGACTTATTTTTCTCAAGGACTTGTTTTTCTCAACAAGTGGAAGGCGGAAACCAGCGCCATCCCCGGGGTGCAGGACCTCTCAGCTCCCTACAGGAGTTTTTAGGGGAACAGAATTAATATGGTCTTCTCTGCCCAATTCAGTAATAAACCTTCAGGCAGAATGGGAAATCAGCTGTGATCCTATGGGTAAAAATGAAAGCAGAGGATAAGTGTTAAGCTGACTAGAAAGTTGTCAACACGACTGTCCACCAGAGAGAAGATGGGCTCTAAATAGATTTTGGGTTTGTATTTTAGTTTCGTCCCATCATGAAATTTAAGTATATGATTTTCTTCTAGGCCATATATATATTACACATTTACTTTGAAATGTATAAGAATAAAGAGTAGTGAAGGAAGCTGGAGCTATTTAGGGGAAGTATTACCTGAAAATGGTTACATTTCACTAGGAACATAAAAGCAGTGGGAGTGTACATAGGATCTGTGTACTCTGGTCCCATGAGACATATTTTTTTAATTAACCATATTAGACCAATGTTGTCAGATCCACAAGTAATTTATATGAAATAAGAGATAAGGTAAATATACCCTGTAAATTATAGTATGACTTATAAATGTAAGGAATTATAATTCACTGTTAAAACAGCTTGCAAATTAGCCACTCCGTTCTGTGTCTCTGAATTGCTTCTTGTAAGCAATTCTTCAGATTGTCTTCAGAAAAGCTGCGAAACTAAACAGGAACTCACAAGAAGAAATCACGCGTATTGGGATCCTCTAGGATCCTCAGGTTTTGCATATCTTTTTAATCTTCACAACCTTCTTTGAAATTACCAACCAAATCTAGAGCTCAGAAGTCATGCAACATGTCCAAATTTGCATAACTCACATAAACATTGGAAAAACCAAAGAGACTTATAAATTAGTTGGAGATTGTCCTTCTATCTTTTGAATTCTCAGCATGCCAGAGGCAGATCACTAGAAATCTCATATAAAGAATATTTAATGAAAATTTTCTGTTTGAATTATTTAATTAATATACATATATTAGCATTAACTTCTAAATATTAGAATGCATAAAATGCCAAACCTAGTCTTTTCTATTTGCTCACACAAACACTTGCCTTTATTATTTTGACATTTGATAATTTTCTGTGTAATAGGCATCTTCCCTGTGGGTAGTTCAGTTGTGTTTCTTTACACTGATTACCTGAAGAAAAATATGAGATGAAAGCTGAATTAGTTAATAATTATTCACCTCACTCAAGGCCACACAACTAATGGCAATGATCCCAGGGTAAAAGGAACACGTGTTCTCTTTGATTTCAAATGAACAGTAATATTGTAAAAAGTTCCGAAAAGAAGCAGCCATTTCAATAAATAAAGCCAAAATCGCTTTCACATATTTTAATTTTAATAGTGAGAGAAGCTGTGATGGTCACTCTGAGGGAATTTCCAGGGAAAAAAATGTGTTTTATACAGAAATGTTTCAAAATGTTTCACTTATTTTCATTTTTCCTGTGTCTTCTCAAATTATGGTATATTGACCTATACTCTGCTTATCTCTTTATGTATTTTATGCCTAACCCAAAAAGGCACCACAAAACATGGACTGAAGTGTCCATTTTAAATTAGCAAATTGGGAGACCTAGAAGTTCATGGTTTGCTAAGACAACCACAGAACTGAGTTGTGTAGCTGACATTACAGCTCTGGTCTTCTCGGGTCAAACATGTCCTCTACCACAGCACAAGAAGTCTGAGAAATATTGCCAATCCTTAAAGAAAGTACATATTTTTAAAACTTTCTGTTTTAAATAGGCTATATAATATCTTTGTTTCTATGATGATTTTGATCATTTATATTTTGCTTATAATGTTTAAAATTGCCATTTTATACACTAAGCTACTATACTCCATTCTTATAATAAATGACTTTCCTAATTGTTAAAAATATGTTGGCAAAAGTTTATGGGAACAAAAATGCTTCTTTCCCAGGGAAGTCTAAGAAACCAATGAATAAAGCATTCTTTCTGTTCTCTCCTTTAAAATAAATATAGCTTCCTTCTCAGAAAACAATTATATGGATTTGTCCAATGTTCTTAAGTAACCAGATATTGTAATTATATATCCTGTGTAACATATCCTTGGGAATTTTTTGACTGTCAGAGATTTTTGCTTTTCTCATTACATGGTTACATATAAAATGTCATTGGAAGTATATGGTTTGAATAATACTGACTGGAAACACAGATTTTATCATTGATCGAAGAAAACTCTACAACCCTTTAAAGCTGACAGATTGTTAGAAGAAATGTTGATTTGCCCAAGGGAATTTTTTTCTCTGTTTCATTGTTAGCCATTCTCTCAGTGGAAAGGCTAAAGGATGGTTAACAAAGGCAGGCAAAGTTTTTCTTTCTGGGCTTAAGCTCCAACTTAAGTATAAAAACCTAGGTAAATCCAAACAGGAAATTTTAGATCATGCTACAGAAATATAGTGTGGGTTTCACTTCTATGCAAGAGGGCATTGCTTGTTTTGAAATAGACCTTTTCCTTGGAATATTAAAATGGAAAACATGACTTTGAATATGTTAGGGTCTATTAACTACTCAAAAACTGAAGGGAGGATGGAAGGCCAGAGGAAAGAACTAGGGAAAGGAGGACTCCCAAATTAAAGGAATCCATAGTGCCATAACCACACCATAAATTATGCTATACGTTTCAAATACAGTATATATCTGAAAGAACCCTAAAGCAAACTGGCTACCCTTTTCTCTGCTTGCCAGTTGTTTTTTATAAGCAAACGCCTTTATTTAATTTGTGAACTTACAATAAAAATGTCAGGACCTTTGTTAGATTAGTGAGGCTATTTTTACCACAGCCTATGTGTAAAGCAGGGGTTGCCTGTTTGGTTGGTTGGTGGGTTGGTGGGTCGATTGGTTGGTTTTGTTGTTTAGGAAGATCAGGATGCTAGCTAGCCTAAGTGACAGTGATGGGTCTAGTCAATCAGCATAAATGGGCACCAGGGCTATGACTCCAAATATTGAATAATTGAGTAACTATTTTCTCCACTTTAATTTGAAGTTGTGGTCTCCTTGAACAGATGATGATGATCACCAGCTCTATTAGGACTATTAAGAAGGAGTTGACAGCAAACATTTCTCAGTGTCCCTTGACAAAACAAAGGATCAATTTTCCCAATAGAAGATACTCCAAAAACAGATGGTGGGTGCAAACGATATAGGAAAAGTCAAAGGGGGCTTAAAGCAAATTAAACAGGGCCCACACTAATTAAACATTAATATGATAAGGCATTGGGCTAGATCACATGAAAATGCCAAAAGTGCTTACTTTACCACACAGTGGAACATCAATTTAAAGAGATAATTCACATAAGAGTTTCCTTTTTATATTAATAGCCACTTAATTGCCTTTGTGGATTGGGCAATGAGTGTCCCAAATTGTGGCTACACTCACATAGAGGCCCCTAGATTAAATTTAGGTATTATGAATTTTTTATTGACTACTTCATGGGAAATCATAAAATTCCTAACTGATTTAAACAAGTTTTTACAAACATTTAATTTCCAATTATCCAGGTCTCATCTCATGAAAATCATACATTTAACTCACTAATTTTATTTTGTAAGAAATGCATTGAATTGGCATCAGATGTTGCCATTTAAATTATAACCACTCTAAGAAAATCCGTATTTTCAAAAGATTTCTGAGCATAGCAGATCAGTCTCCACTTAATGCATTGGACTATATTTTTATCATAACCAGCATGCATGAAGAAATTCAAATTTTCAAGCAGTATACTTGAACAAAAAAGCGTTCATATTACTTTTAAAAGACATAAGCACCCCTGGTGGGAAAATACCATGAAAAGCATAAAGCTATGCTGATAATGCTATGTCAGCATGCAGGAATAAAGCATCCATTCAAAACAATAATAATGCCCAGACAGTAGACTGGACATCCTTATGCAGAACAGAATGTGGCTCAGATGAACCGCTGGGCATTTATTATCTGAACACAAGGAAGTCAGAAAGCCCAAACATCAGCTTGGCCTTTAGGGAAATGAATCAACATTTGAAACTGTTCTAGTTACCATGGAGACCCTTAGGATATACTGGACACTTGTGTAGCATTCCTCAGAAGCCAGCTTTGGCTTCTTACATCCATTCTATTTGCATTCATTACAAGTAAGGACAAATTTGCTTACTTTTATAAATGCTGGAATTGGTGCCTCTGATCCTGTTCCCCTTCCTTCTCTTCTGCAACTTGAATGTAGCAAAACTGAGGATATGAATGGTGGTCATTAGCCATCATTCCATGTGCAACAGATTTTGCAAACCAGACCACCACCCCATACGCTGCTGGTTTAACAAGCCTATATAGAAGGCTGAATATGCTCGTTAAACCAGTGGTTTTCCATTAAAGCCAAAACACATGATAAAATGCAATAAAACAATAACAACATGACCATCTAAGGTGTTTTATATTTCATAGATTTGTGTGTGGTGTAATGGGATAAGGCTCTAAGTTTTAAGTTATTAAATTATTTAAATTGGTTTGGTTTTGTAAGGAAGTTTTGATTTCAAGCCACATTTTGTCAGTATTTAAGTAGAATGTTATTAAAGGACTTTATATTCAATTCTAGGTTACGTATTCTCCTTAGACTTATGCAGTTTCTCTCCCTGAAACGACCAGGCTTTGCTCTATCATAGCTAATACTAAGAGTTGAGAATAGGAACTGATAAGATGACTCAGTGAGGAAAATCCCTGCAGAGCAAGCATGAGGACCTGGGTTTAAATTCGCAGCATCCACACGAAAGCCAGAGATGCCTGTCCATAACTGTAGCCCTTGGAAGCAGAGACAAGAGGGCTTCTGAGTCCTGCTGGCTAGCCATGGCGGAACTGGTGAGCTCTAGAACCAGTGAGAGGCCATGTTTCTAAAACAATAAAAGTAAGCAGTAATCGAGGATATTTAATTCTGGTCCCCACATATATGTACATGTACACACACATACATACAGAATTACACACACACATATGTACACATACATACTTAAATATAAAAATAGGTTAACTAATTTCTTCTCCTTAAAGAGTGTGCACCATTTTAAAAGGAGATTATCTCTACTGTATATCTGTCTACCTACTTACCTAACTATTAGTTATTTGGGGACTGTTATGTCCGCAGTCAAGGCTAAACACTTAATATTTTAGTATTCCAATTTGTTTTAGCTGATTAATAATGTACTTCTATACAATATGAGAAATTCTAGAATGCATAGCATAAGCATTTCATAGCATTTACATAGAACTGCTATTGGGAGTAGTGAAATTACTTATTTTAATATTTGTTAAAGCATAGCATTCACTAGCTCAAATATTATTATTGATTTGAAAGTCCACAGTTTACTTCTTAGAAGTCATTTTTTTTAAGAAACATCTTTCTCCAAATTGAATTTTTTCCTTTCTAAAGTGAAATATTCCATGAAGTTCCTTAAATTACAAGGTACTTCTCATTTGTGAATGAACATTACTTATTAGAAAGCAATAAGAATTGGGTCCCTGTCAAGCAAATGCACCTCTGTGACTTTTCATCCAATAGTTTGGGCTGTTTGTTTTGGGGTCATTGTACTCACTAATCTATAGATGCCTTCGAAACTCTGAGCCATGTCTTTTACTACCAATGGCTAAAATACTTTTTATTCTTCTATGTGATTGCCTAGATAAATGAGTGGACTTAAATAATGGGCAAAATTAATATATATTCTTGAACCTTTGGTTCTTTTTCTTACAAATGAGTCAGATTACATTTGACCTTTGTGCAAGCAATTGGTGACACAGAAAATCAGATTAGTGTGAATAAACACAAGTGTTGAGTATAACACAGATCATCATGAAGCTTTGTAATGAAAGAGGAAGTAAAAGGCATAGCAGAATAGAAAAGAGCAGCAATCAAAACCCTGAACTTGGGTAGAAACAAGGCAGGCCACCAAGGGCAGCCCTCAAGTCTTCAATTAACACTGAAAACTCAAATGAGTCCCTGTATCGACAGCGATCAGATTTGAAAAGATACTTCGTCCAACTTCTTTTGCTAGTTGTATTTTGGTTTTAATGTAAAATACGGTGAGCATGGGTTCTGATGCATGGACAGCAAATTTGCTGCAATGTTTGCTTGCTGAGTTTAAACATCCACAGATAGGATGCAGCAGAGACACTCAGCATCAGAGATGGCACCGCCCTGCAGAAGCTGTGAATAAAGAATTAACAAGGATTCCGTGAGGCATGCTATTGTCTCTGCTGTACAGCATCAGTATCGCTGAAGATTCTTCTAGCAGCTTCTGTATATCATCTTCTGGCACAGGAAGTGCTGTGGCTGGAGTATGCTCCACCTACAGTCAACGAGATGAACTCACCCTACCTG
The DNA here is from genome assembly GCF_011064425.1 of Rattus rattus. Classification (NCBI taxonomy): domain Eukaryota; kingdom Metazoa; phylum Chordata; class Mammalia; order Rodentia; family Muridae; genus Rattus; species Rattus rattus. The sequence continues at coordinate 139,520,610 of NC_046157.1, read as the reverse complement.
CATGTTTCTGAGGTTACAGTTGTCTGTGCAATGACACGCTCATCAATTTGCATGAGAGTAAGATTACTGATGCATGTGGAGGTTAGAAAATAGCTTTCCAGAGTGGGTTCTCTCCTTTAACTTTCAGGTAGGATCTCTCATGCGGTTTCTATTGGCTGTGATATGCCTGGCTAGCTGCCTAGTGAGCGTCTAAGCAAGTCCATCTCTGCTTCTCTTGCTGTGGTACCATTTGGATTACAGAAACATGCAACAATATCCAACTTTTTCACATGAGTTCTGGGAATCGAACTCAGATCACCAGGTTTGTATGGCTAGGGCTACCCAACTCCTCTAGCCCTCTAGCTCATAATTATGTGCATCTCTAAAAGTAGAAATAAAAACTTAAACCATAGCTGATGTGGACTTTATTAGATACATTCCACCACATACTGCATTTCTATATTCAGTCTCAAAACTTCATTATTTTATATTTAGGAACAGATATTATTTGCTATTGATATTTGTATAATTATAACTGATGCTTCATCCTCATTGATGACTATATGCACATATATACATATATATGTGCACATCAAAACTATATAATCATTGAAAAGATTGACTCAATAGGTTCTTATGCATTTAATCATGCACTTACATATCACCTATTAAGCCCATTGCTAGGTTTTTGTCAAACCAAAATATAGCTTATATTTAACAAAAAGAATCTGTACAAGACCATCTATAACAGCTTGATTATAATTGCTAAGGATGGCACACAGGGATTTTTTTTAGTGATAGAAATACCTGGCATCTGTATTATGATGGTAATTACCTCTGTGTACAATTTTGTCAACTATCATCCAAATACATATTTTAAATGGAAACATTTCTTCTATGGTAACCATACCTCAATAAACTTCACTTAAAGATGTTCTGGTCATTTATAAAATTATTATAAGGAAAGATATTTTCTTAAGAGGATTTGAATAGCTGTACCCAAGTAAGGAAAACAGAATTACTAAAATCTGCAGGAACTTTGATTTCCGAGCCTTCAGTGTAATGAACAATACCACGTTGATAGCAGTCCCAAGAGCACTTGGATTACTTTACCTCTCATTTTTTCCTTCCATACTTTCTAAAAATTTCCTGCCTCCTGGAGAGGGAAAGCAGAGGGTTAGAGCCACCAAGAATGACACATAACTCTTACAGGGTTCGTTCACATCTTTTATGGAACAAATTTCACTTTCAAAGTGCAGGCATTTTTTAGTTTTATTTGGGGCATTATTACCTGATGAATGATTCTTGTTGAAGAGTGCCTTATCATGACAAAGCACTCTTTAAGTCACATCTATTTATTTCTTCTGAACAAAATGCTGGCTTTCACTACAGGACAAAGAACATCACAGTATTCTAGAACTTTGAGGAAAACTGACTTATTTTAAATAACAAGTCATTTTATAGACAGTAAGTAGAGAAGCAACTATTTATGATATATGGAATGCATTTAACCCAGGATATATACATCTTCCAAGAAATATTTTAATGTCTATCATTCTGTAATTCTGTATGGAAAAGACATTATCGTCTTCAAATATCATGAGCTTCAAAAAGATAATAAATAGGACACAGATATTTAAAGCATAACCCACATAAAAACCATTGGTGATTATTATCACAATGATATATAAATTTATATTATAAATATAATAAATTTCAACAATCATATAATATAGCACATTTAGTTAGAATTATATGTCATACAACATATGTGTGTATATAGGTATACATAGACATAGACACACAGACAGACACACACACACATACATATATATAATTATATTCCATATAACATCTAACATCTTGTCTCTGCACTCATTGGTTTAAAAATACATAAAATCATTCCAGGGCTGTGAAAGAAATGTTCAAGAATAAGTCTGTGTTGTTATTATAATTTTTTTAATTTTCTACTTATAGATTTTCTTCTTAAGGTTGCCTCAGGACTCAGAACTTTAAAGACCACAGAACCATCTGGCCTGTGTCAAGTTACAAACAGTTGTGTCATTCAATGGGTAACCACAAAAGAAGAAAATGCAATTCCTCATTATCTGATAAGAGCTGGCAACAGAACGCTGCTGAAATTGTTTTCCAAATAGATAATTAAAGATAAAGCTTGGATAACCAGGTGGATACAGATGAAGGTGTAGATACTAAAGAAATAGAAAGAAACATGAGAGCTTTTCCTGTAAAATTTCTGAGGTAACAAGTAAATATTATGAATTTAAAACAAGAAGGTTATGCTCATGGGCTTCATATACAAATCTGAAAACAAAAAAAAATATTTTCATTAATTTACAACATAATCTACTGTTTTATTTTTATGGAAAAATGATTTTGAACATTTTAAAACTATGCAACTTTTTAAATGTGTAGACACAATATCTAAGTGTTGAAATAAAAACATATCTCAAGATGAAAATAGAAACTCAAGGATACTTTAGTGGAAATCGAAAATACAGCAGGAAGAGTAAACACGAGTGCCCACAGGACACAGTGACTTACAGCAGTGGAAGGAGTAAGTTCCCACGTGATCATGCAGTAGTCTGTTTTCTAAGGCACTAGAAAGAACAAAGTGTATTGTTATCTCTAAATCCTACAGCACTATGGCCTTTTCTTTTTTCTTTGACAATTTATCCCCATACACACTCAATTCTTATAATTTAAACCCCCACTGGCTTGTCTAATTCCTTTCCCTCCCCTGTTGAACCTTTCTGCTTCTGAATAAAACTTCTCTTTATTTTCTCTCTCTCTCTCTCTCTCTCTCTCTCTCTCTCTCTCTCTCTCTCTCTCTGTGTGTGTGTGTGTGTGTGTGTGTGTGTGTGTAAGAGAAAGAGAGAGATTGAACTTAATTATCATCACTGGCATACATGATTGCAATTTATTTATTTACTGGAACATGAGCAACTCCTCAGTTGCTACATCACTAAAGACAATGACATATTCTCCTAGTACCCATTAACTTTCCCTAATCCCTCAGGGAAAGCTGTTGTCTTATGAGCCACTCCGCTTACATAATGAATCATGACAGGTCGAACTCTGCAGGTCATGACAGCTGCACTTATCTCTTCAGTGTGACCACATCGTCCTCACTCCTCTTACGTTCTTCCCAAACTGCCTCTTCCCTAATGTCCCCTGAGCCTTAAAGGAAGTGTGCTTGAATTTCCAACAACAAATTAGAAATTTATTCCTTATTATTTAAGATAGTATCGATGTTTATTTAATCAAAGTATTAGAAGCTCTTTCATGAAAAAGACTAAAGTTTCCCTTGAAAAGAAAAAGAAATGGCATAAATATCTGTTGAAGTCTTGTCTTTTGCTATGCATTGTAATGCTAAATAGTGCTTCCCACATGATCTGGTTGACGGTAGAGAAGAGGAGAGTCTCACGTACATCAAGTGATGCTACATAATCTTGCTACTTAATTTAAAACTATTGGTTAAATAAAGATGCTGGCAGCATATAACTGGGCAGAAGATGTAGGCAGATTTTTGATTCCCAGGCTTGGGATATGAAGCAGGATTATATTAATTAATATTTTCATTAATTTACAACATAATCCATTTTATTTATATGGAAAAAACTAATTTTTGAACATTTTAAAACTATGTAACTTTTTAAATGTGTAGACATAATATCTAAATGTTGGAATAAAGACATATCTCAAGACAAAAGAGATGAGAAGGTAGAAAGAGAGAAGATTCCATGGGGTATAAGATCATGAGAACTGGCCATGAGGGCCGACCAATCAGAGTAAGAGCAGCCCAAGTGAAACACACCAAGTCATATCTTGGGATTATTGATGGGAAAGTAGACAAAATAGCTTAGAGAGTTGATATCTGCCCGGTGCTGGTGTAGTAAGGCTTATTATGACTATAAAAGTTTTGTGTCTCTTATCTGGGAACTGAATGACCTGAGACAGAATGGAAAACCCCAAATTGATTTTCAATATCTACCACAACAAATATCCATTTGGCGAGCACAGATTGGGTGTCACCAATTCTAAATACTCATTCTTCTCCAACTTTCTTGCCATGTGTCACATGTGTTCCTTCAGGATGTTCAATAGCAAAGTCCACAGGCTTCAACTCCAACCAGACATGAAGGTAGCAACCTTTAATGCAACTTTATATTAATCTCTAACACTTAACATTTAAAAAACAACTTTAAATTTATCTAGGCTTTCATTGCAGCACTAAAGAGAACTGGCATCACAAAGCAGCTGGAAAGAACCACAGGAAAGCTTGGTTTCAGACCACAGAACAGTAAGAACAGAAATAGACTACTTATGTGCTATTAAAAGTTGGGTATCTGTGGCTGGAAATTTAGCGTTTGCACACCCCTTCAATGTATAGCTTGCCATACTGCCATCATTTCTCAACAATTAGAAATGAGAAGTACATGTTTCTCCACTGTAGATTTTAAGATATGTGTAATCTCCTAATACTGAATTAAACAGCATGACGTGAAGCAAAGTCCTGACCACAATTCCAGCTTTTCCTCAGTCAAAATTAGCTTCCTCTACATTTGCTACAAAGCCTGGAGAAGACAGCACTAAGATGTTTACATTGTCGTTTATTCCCTTACCTCAGGACAAGTGAGAGTCTAGTACTGAAAGCTTTTGAAGTAGAGGTGTTGCAGATAAAGGCAAAATAGCAAAAGGTAGTAGATGTGGCACTAGTTTGAAAGATAAGCATCAGTCATACAGAAAAGAGAAGCAAGGTCAATCTACACTGAGGCCAGCAGAGAATCTAGACTAACCCAAATGCTTCGCAATGGAGTCAAAACCAAAATAGTTAATAAGTATGACTACAAAAGTGATGATGTTGGAATGATGTCTAGAAAATATTCAATGAATTCAAACCACCATGAATCTAGAATAAATGGGGGATAAGAAAAAAGTGGAGAAATGCAAGAATGGAAACATAAAACATACAAAATCAGAAGTGGACATGAAATCAACTCAAAAGTAGAAAGGACCAAAATATTTTTCTGGCAAAAATAAAACATGATATAGCAATTTTAAAACCCCCAAACTATTTACAATAATAAAATTATGAATAGAAAATAAGCAAATTTCAAATAATCTAGACTCAAAGTGAGATACATGAAATCTGTGCCTTTAAGCAGATTTGACCTAAAAAGAATAAGACTTATTCTCCTAGAGTATTTCCTCTCCTCTAGCTCTTATACTCTTCCCTCCTCTTCTATGATGTTCCCTGGGCTCTGAGGGAAGAGATTTGATGGAGATATCCTGTTAGGAGATGAGTGTTCCAGGGTCTCTCTGTGTGTGTCTCTGTCTCTTTATCTCTATCTGTGTGTCTCTGTCTCTCTATCTCTCTGCGTATCTCTGTGTATCTCTGTCTCTGTGTTTCTGTTTCTCTCTGTGCTTCTGTGTCTCTCTGTGTTTCTGTCTCTCTATGTCTCAGTCTCTGTCTCTGTCTCTTTCTGTCTGTTTCTCTGTCTCTCTGTCTCTCTGCGTATCTCTGTGTATCTCTGTCTCTGTGTTTCTGTTTCTCTCTGTGCTTCTGTGTCTCTCTATGTTTCTGTCTCTCTATGTCTCAGTCTCTGTCTCTGTCTCTTTCTGTCTCTGTTTCTCTGTCTCTCTGTCTCTCTGTCTCTCTCTGTCTCTCTGTCTCTCTGTCTCTCTCTCTCTCTCTCTCTCTCTCTCTCTGTGTGTGTGTGTGTGTGTGTGTGTGTGTGTGTGTGTGTGTGTGTGTGTGTGATGTCTGACTGTGTGTCTCTGTATTGGTTCGCATCTGCTGCAGAAGGTAGCCTCTCTGATGATGATGACTATGGGAAAGATCTATGAACAATGCAGAATATCACTAGAAGTCGTCTTATCAGTACTTTTTTTAAGACCAGTATTTGGGCCCTCTAAGTCAAGTGGACAAGGCTCATTTAGATGCACAGAAAATGAAGGATAAAGCCCAGAACCTGCATGCGTCTGCCCCAGGTCCCTCTGCATATATATCATGGCTTCCAGTTTAGTGTTTTTATGGGATTCCTGGGTTTGCAAATGAGTGAGTCTCCTTCTGTTAGTCTACCTTGACCATCTTCAGTGAGATAGCTTTTGTTTTATCTTACTATACTTTATTTTGTTGTTTTGTTGCTATTTCTTAAAGGTCTGTGCCTTTCCAATGAGAACAGATGGGGAGGGATGGGAGGTGGAACTGGGAGAAGTGGAGGGAGAAGAAACTGTAATCAAGATATATTGTATACAAAGAGCATTTATTTTCAATAAAAGGAGGGGGAAGTTTATTTTTATTTTACGTAGATGGGTATCTTAGAGCTTTGTTGCTGTGAAGAGACACCATGATCAAGCCAACTTTTATAAAGGAAAACATTTCATTTTGAGTTGGCTTACAGTTTCAGAGTTTAGTCCATTACCATCATGGCAAGAAGCATAACAGCATCCAGGCAGACATGGTGCTAGAGAGTTCTACATCCTGATCTGAAGGCAGCAGGCAGAGACAGTGTGACACACTGGGTACAGCTTGAAAATAAGAGACCTCAAAGCTCTGCGGTGACACACTGTAACTTTAATTATTTCAAAACCTGTTTTCAGTGATGGTTTTTAAGTGTTTTTACTTACCCTTTAGTCTTCCATCCACCAGAAATAGTGGTAAAAAGAATACAAGGGAGAGGGGAGTGGACCTATTTAGAAAGGTTCTTTGGAGCAACTCCATCTGTGTTGTCTGGAAATGAGCAGTTTAGTTCACAAGTTAGCAGTGCAGCTCGATCCACTCGAGAACACTTCATGGATACACCATCAGTTGAGTTCAGTAGCGTCAGGATAGCAACAGTGGTGACAGGTTAGCAGAGACAGCCAGGCCTCAGGCCCCACTCTAGTCAGCAGGAGGTGCCCAGAGGAACACCATAAGTTCTCAGCTGTGCCTCTCTCATGGAAACAAAATCAGCAAAGCTGAGAGATCTATAAGCGCTGCACAGCTCCTCACGTAAGCAAGCCAAGCTCAGCATCTGTCACTGTCCATGGGGTCCTATTTATGCCAACAAATATCACATGTTCTCTAAATGTCATGGCTCAGCATGAGTCTTGGCTCAGCACATTCATCTGCCTCAGCTGAAATCACTGTCAATCATCCCTAGTCTGCAGAAGTGGCAAGAAACTGCAGCATACTATCAGTTTTTTGGTGCATTTCTTCCTATGGAGTCCCCTGACAAATAGAGCTTAACTATCCTGGACCAATACATGCATATTGTTAGCAAAGAATCCTTCATCATCATTAAGTGTCCTTTCAGTGCTGGCTTTAGCAGAACATCCTCTCTCCTGTGTTCACTTCAGTTAACATCCCTTCATGTGTTTGCCCCAGCAAAACAATATCCAACTGACTTTCCAAATAACCCTTAAGTTTCTAGTTCAACGCACTTCCACCAACAAGGTCACACCTCCAACAGTGCCATTCCCCAAGGACCAAGCATCCAAACACATGAGTCCATTGGGGCCATACCTTTTCAAATGACTACAATGGGTTTTCTGTCTGCATGTACCTGTGTATTACATGTGTGTGCAAAAAGTACAAAGAGACCAAAGAACACGTCAGATTTCATGGAACTGGACCATACAGAAACTGTGATCCAAAAGCAGGTTCTCTCAAAGAGCATCCTATGCTCAAAAGCAGGTTCTCTCAAAGAGCAGCCTATGCTCTCAACTATTGAAACATCCCTCTATTCCCCTGATTTTCCGATTTTTAAACAAAGATGAAAATTCACACCCAGATAGAATTTCTGGCCAAATGTTTTGAACTTCAAATATTAAGTTTATAAGTAAAATGATAGTATTAAAATGCTATTACCAAAATGTGATAATTATCAAAATATCATGATGTTACTTCTAATGTTTCTGCAGTGCTGGATAAAAATATGCCAGAAGGAAATAATTATGCAACTTTTTTGTTAATGTTTATTTATTCCTTTTTCTTTCTTTTTTCTTTTTCTTATTATATTTTTATCATGGGTGATTTAGTCTTTTTTAATGCTTTCATTAAAACTGAATTACATCACTTCCTCCATCTATTTCTTCCCTCCATCCCTCATACCCTCCCTTTCACCCTCTCTCATGCCCAACCTCTCAAATTAATAACCTTTTTTTATTTGTACTTATATATGTATATGCCAAACTATTGAACCATCCCTCTATTCTATTCTATTCTATATAAATATAATGTGTTAAGTTCACTTTTATTATTTGTATGTATATGGTTTCATGGTTGATCACCCTTCGTTGAAACCAATAAGGAGCTCATTGCTGGAAGGGCCTAATTATACTTCTTCAAGCAGTCACTCTGTAGTTATTTGTACAGGGATGGGACCCCACCAATACTACCTCTCCCTTTGCCTTTCCTCTCTCCAAATATTCCCATATCCCCTACACCCTCTCAAACTATTAGACTCTTTTCAATTATTATCATCAGATACATATGCTTAAATGTACAAAAACAATGTGCAGAGTCCATTTAGTATGGCTTCATGTGTATATTATCTCAGTCCAGAACACTTTGTATTGGATAACCAATTAGAGGGTTCATCCCTGGAAGAGATTCATTTTTCTCTCTCTCTTTGTAGTCATTCATTGACTGCAGTGCTTTGTCTAGTGCCTGGGTCCTGTGAGTTTGTGTTTCTTTACTGTATTTATATGTCTTTTCACATTATCCATTTTCAGATCTTATTTATGCAGCCATGTTGTTGAAATAGCAATAACATATGTCTTAGTTAGGACTTACATTACTGTGAAGAGAAACCATGACCAAGGCAATTCTTATAAAGGGCATTTAATTGAGGCTGACTTACAGGTTCAGAGGTTCAGTCTATCTTCATCAAGGCAGGAGAATAGCAGTGTCCAGGTAGAAATGACCCTGGAGAAGGAGCTAAGAGTCCTACATCTTTATCTAAGGAAGCCGGACTTTCTCCCACATAACTAAGAGGAAGATCTCAAAAGCCTACCCCCACAGTGGCATACTTCCTTGAGTTAAGACATAGCTACTCCAACAAGGTCACATCCAAGCATATTCAAACCACTACAGCTTGGGTGTACTTTTCCCACATTTCTAGGAGACAAATCTCAGAGCGGACTTCCTGTCCCTCTAGCACTTAGAATCTTTCCACCATCTCTTCAGATGTGTTTCCAGACCCTTAGGTATAGGAGTTGTATTGTAGTGGGTCTAGGCTCCACAGGATCCACTGATTTCTGTATTGTGACTTGTTGTGGTTTTATGTAATGATAAAGAGAAGCTTATTTGATGAGAGCTTTGGTGAGAACTGCACTTATATGTGGATGTAAGAATAAGTTATAGAATGTGGTTATAAACTGTCCAATTTAGGAAAATGATGATAGGTAGTAGGTTCTCCTCTAAGATCTATGATTCACTAGTCCCAGGTAGTGGTCAGTCACTGGCTTTGTTTCTAGTCTGTGCACCATTTCCCTCCTGTAGAGTGGGTCTTAATTCTAATTGAACAGCTGTTCGTTGCCATCAAGATGTAAGTGACACTAATGCAACTTTAGAAATGTTTGGTCATGCTGGTCATTTGTACAGATCATCACAACTGAATAGGACTAATGATTGCTTCCCTCCCTTGAAAGCAGACATAGTATGCTCTAGTATTATAAAATCTTGACTGTAAGAAAGAGGCTTTCAGGTTAGATCCAGGTCAAATCACCTGAGTCCTATGTCCAATGTGTGCAGTGTCTTCATCTAGGGACTTACCTTCAACCTCTAAGCAGCAACTACGGGCAGAAGCATCAGCCTGTATTGTTTTGTACACTCTGGTCAACAAGGTCAAATGAATGCTTCTTATGCCTGGGACTGGAATTTTTGTTATATAGTATATGACTTCTGTGGAGAACATTGTTAGCCCATGCTACATTACTTCATGTAATAGTTAATACATCTGATAGGATGCATGGGATTAAGTCAATCTCCTTGTATCTGTTGAGGCTTGTTTTGTGTTTGATTATATGGGAAATTTTGGAGAAGGTACTATGATGTGCTGAGAAGAAAGTATATTTTTTTGGTTAGGGTGAAATGTTCCATAGATACCTGTTAAATCCATTTGGTTCATAACTTCTGTTAGTTTCACTGAGTCTCTGTTTAGTTTCTGTTTTTATGATCTGTCTATTGCTAAGAGTGGGGTGTTGAAGTCTCCCACAATTATTGTATGAGGATCAATGTGAGATTTAGTAATGTTTCTTTTAAAATGTGGTGCCCTTGCTTTAGGGCATAAACGTTCAAAATTAAGAGTTCATCTTGGTAGATTTTTCCTATGATGAGTATGAAATGTCTTTCTTCATATTTTTTGATAACTTTTGGTTGAAGGTTAATTACATTCTATATTAGAATGGCTATTCCAGCTTATTTCTTGGTACCATCTGCTTGGAAAATTTTTTCCACCCTTTTACTCTGAGGTAGAATCTGTCTTTGTCACTGATGTGCATTTCCTGTATGCAGCAAAATGCTGGATTCTGTTTACACATCCAGTCTGTTAGTCTATGTCATTTTATTGGGAAATTGAGTCCAATGATCTTAAAGGATATTAAGGACCAAAGATTGCTGCTTCCCGATTGTTTTTTGTTTGTTTGTTGGCTTGTTTTATTTTGTTGTTGTTCTTGTTGTTGTTGTTGTTGTTAGAGGTGGAACTATGAGTGTGGTTCTCTTCGTTTGGGTTTGTTATAAGAAGATTAATTTCTTGTTTTTTCTTGGGCGCAGTTCCCTTATTGTATTAGTTTTCCTTCTATTATTCTCTATAGGGCTGGTTTACTGGAAAGATATTGTTTAAATTGGCGTTGTCATGGAATATTCTGGTTTCTTCCTGTGGAAATTGAGACTTTTTCTATGTATAGTAGCCTGGGCTGGCATTTTTGTTCTCTTAGAGTGTATATGACATCTACCCAAGATCTTCTGACTTTTACAGTCTTTGCTGAGAAGTCAGGTGTAATTCTGATAGGTCTGCCTTTATATACTACTTGACATTTTTGCTTACCACTTTTAATATTTTTTCCTTGTTGTGTACATTTGGTGCTTCAATTATTATGTGATGAGAGGAACTTCTTTTCTGGTCCAGTCTATTTGGTGTTCTGTAGGCTTCTTATATGTTTATGGGTATTTCTATCTTTAGGTTAAGGAAGTTTTCTTCTATAATTTTATTGAAAATGATTACTGGACCTTTGATTTGGGAATCTTCACACTCTTCTACACCTATTATTCATAGGTTTGGTCTTTTCATTGTGCTCTGGGCTTCTTGGATGTTTGGGTTAGCTTTTTGCATTTTGCATTTTCTTTGACTATTATGTCAGTGATTTCTATGGTATCCTCTACACCTGAGAGTCTCTCTTCTATCTCTTGTATTCTGCTAGTGATGCTTGCATCTATGACTCCTGATCTCCTTCCTAGGTTTCCCACCTCCATGATTGTCTTCCTTTGTGATTGCTTTATTGTTTCTATTTCCATTTATAGTCCTCGATGGTTTTGTTCAATTCCTTCACCTGGTTGGTTGTGTTTTCCTGTGTTTCTTTAAGGGATTTATGCATTTCCTATTTAAGGATTCCTCAGAAATTTGGAAATAGTTCTACCTGAAGACCCAGCTATGCCACTCCTGGGCACATACCCAAAAGTTGCTCCAACATATAACAAGGACTCGTGCTCCACTATGTTTGTAGAAGCCTTATTTTTTTTTAGTTTTTTTTTAATTTTTTATTAGATGTATTTCTTTACTTACATTTCAAATGTTATTCCCCTTCCCGGTTTCTTGTCCATAAGCCCCCATTCCTTCCCCTCCCCCTCCACCATACAGGTATTTCCCCTATACATCCCCCTTACTCCCCCCCATATTCCCCTGCACTGGGGGTCCAACCTTAGAAGCCTTATTTATAATGGCCAGAAACTGAAAACAATCCAGATTTCCCTCAGCTGTAGAATGGATTCAGAAAATGTTGTACATTTATACAATGTAATAATATTCGGTTATTAAAAACGATGACTTCACGAATTTTGCAGACAAATGGATGGAACTAGAATATATCTTGAGTGAGATAACCCAGTCTTAAAAGAACACACATGGTATGTAACTCACTGATATGTACATAGTATCTCAAAAGCTCAGAATACCCCTGATACAATTCTCAGACCATATAAAGCTCAAGAAGAAGGAAGACCAAAGTGTGGATGCTTCAGTCCTATCAGAAGGGGGAACAAAATAATCACATGAGGTAGAGGAAGGGAGAAACCTCAGAGGGAGAGAGGAGGGGGATTAAAAGAGGTCAAGACCATGTGTGGGAGGGAAGGGGAGGGGAGGGGAGGGGAGGGGAGGGAAGGGGAGAAGCACAGAGAGTCAGTAAATTGAACAGAGGTGTGCAGCAGTGGGGGAGAGGGAACTGGGGCTAGCCACTAGAAAGTCCCAAATGTGAGGGAAGCAAGAATTTCTCAGAAACCAACAGGGATGAAATTAACTGAAATACCCAACAAAGGGGAGATAGAATCTGTAGAGACCATATCCAGTGATAGGCACGGCCCCCCAATTGAGGGATGGGGCCACCAACCCATCTCAAAAATTTTAACCTGAATTGTCCCTGCCTAAAGGAAATGTAGGGACAAAGAGTGGAGCAAAGACTGAAGGAAACGCCATCCAGAGACCACCCAACCTAAAGATACATCCCATCTGCTGACACCAAACCCAGACACTATTGCTGATGCAAAAAAGGACTTGCTGATAGAACCCTGGTACAGCTGTCCCCTGAGAGGGTCTGCCAGAGCCTGACCAATACAGATGCGGATACCTGCAGCCAAATATCAGACTGAGCAGAGGGACCCCTATGAAAAAACTAGGAGGAAGGACTGAAGGAGCTGAAGGGAATTGCAACCGCATAGGAAGAACAACAATATCAACTACCCTGCCCCAGAGCTCCCAGGGGCTAAACCACCAACCAAAGAATATGCATGGCTCCAGCAGCATATGTAGCAGAGTATTGTCTTACCTGGCATCAATGGAAGAGGAGGCACTTGGTCCTCTGAAGGTTCAATGCTCCAGTGTAGAGAGATGCTAGGGCAGTGAGACAGGCAGTGAGACAATGCAAGAAAATATTTGATTACTCATGGGTTTACCTGAGATGACATTTATTTTTTTAAGTAAAAGTATTTGAAGGCATTGCTCAAAGGTTTAGAGATTGATCCCTGCCAGCATAAATATTTGCTCCAACTGTAGACAGTGTTCTGTGGTATATAGTCTAACCTAAGACTGCCTGAGGAAACAAAGGTTACTGATACTTTGTATTGATCTCTATTCTTATGCAAGGGCTAAATCCTTTTATCAGTTCTAATACACTCTTAAGAGATCATATCGGCTACTGTCTGTGGATAAATAGATCACCTTCAAATAGCAGCGTTTTCTTTTGTGCTTTGGACTTTTTAATCACTTCATTTTATTTTCTTCCTGGTTGCATTGACTCTAAGTTATTGCTGTCATACAAATTTGTTTCAGAGTTATTTTTACAGGCTTTAGTGTCTTAATCTATATACTCCATCCATTTCACTGCTCAAGTCTAGTTCTTGAGAATTTGGTTTCTAAATATTTGAGTTTTGTTTCATTCAAAAATCCACTGAGGTAAACATGAGACCATATTGGTTTCTTCATTTACTGCTTCATAAAGGAAGATGCGTTTTAGAGCTCGTTTCTGATAGTGATTTATTTTTTATTTGCTTTCACTCACTAAGCTAACTATGAAACTGTCTTCTGGATTGTTTATATAATGTGAGTAATCATCAAATACGAAGTTACAATGTGATGAAATACAGCTGGATTTGTCTTGTTTGTTTCACTATTTGATAAACACCTGGGGAGTTCAAAACAAAACAACCAGATAATTATTGCCTTGGAAAACAGTTTCTGTTGACTTGGTAGTTTTCTTTTCCTTTAATGTATGTATTCATTCACTTTACATACCAATATCACCCCCCTTTCCTCTTAGTACCACCTCATGCAAATCCTCCCCTCATTCCAACTGTCCCTTCTTTTTCAAGAAGGGGAAGCCCCTTTTGGGTGGCACCTCCCAACTGTCATGCACACACACACACACACACACACACACACACACACACACACACACACACACACACACTCATTAAGCCACTGTAGGAATAGGTGCATCCTCTCCCACTGAGGCCAGACAAGGCTAAATATTTAGGGGTCCTGAATCCATAGGCAGACAGGTAACAGGCCCAGGGACAACTCCTGCTTCAATTGTTGGGGGAACCACTTGAAGACTAAGCTTCTCATGTGCTACGTATGGGCAGGGGACCAAGGTCCATCTCATGCTCAGTCTTTGGTTGGTGATTCACTCTCTGGGAGCCCTTAAGGGCCAGGTCAGTTGACTCTGTTGATCTTCCTGTCCTATCCTCTTCGGGTTCCTCAATATTTTTCCCAATTCTTCAGGAAGACTCCTCTAACTCCCTCTAATGTTTAGGTGTGAGTCTCTGCTTCTCTTTCTATTGGCTGCTGGGTGGAGCCTCTCAGAGAACAGTTATGCTTGATTCCTGTCTGCAAGCAAAACAGAGTATGATTAAGAGTGTCCAGGGTTTGTTCCTGACAGTGGGATGAATCTCAATTTGTTGCAGTCATTTGTTGGTCATTCCCTTAGCTTTTCTTCTCTGTCTTTGTCTCTGCACAGCTTGTAGGCAGGACACATTTTGGGTTGATGGTTTTGTGGGTGGGTTAGTGTCCTTATCCTCCCACTGGGAGTCCTGCCTAGCTGCAGGAAGTGGTTGGTACACTTCAGAATTCATATCCCCACTGCCAGGAGTCTCAGGTAGAATCATCCCCATAGACCCTCTGAGCCCTCCTCCCAACCCAGGTCTCTGGCACATCCTAGAGACTGACCACTCCGCTGCTCATCTCCCATCTCTTTCACCTGTTCACCCTACATGTGATCCCTGCCCCCTCCCCTCCACATGCCATCTTCTACCCATTTCTCTCCTTCCAACAACTTCTGTTACCTATTTTGTGTCCCCTTCTGAGGAAAATTCAACCATCCTCCCTCGAGCTCTCCCTGTTATTTGGCTTCTTTGGGTCTATTGATTATACCATGGTTATGTTGTACATGATGTTGATATCCACCTATCAGTGAGTACATACCATGCAAGTACTTTTGAGTCTGTGTTACCTTACTCAGGGTGATATTTTCTTATCTATTCATTTGCCTGAAAAATTCATGATGTCCTTGTTTTGAATGACTGAGTAGTACTCCACTGTGTACATTTTCTTTATCCATCTTTAGTTGAGGAACATCTATGTTGTTTCCAGTTTCTGGATATTACAAATAAACATATGAACATAAGTGAGCAAGTGTCTCCATGGTATAGTGGGGTATCTTGTGGGCATATGCCCATGAGTGGCATAGCTGGATCTTGAGTTAGGACTATTTCTGTCTTTTCAGAAAACTGACAAATTAATTTCTATAGTAGTTGTTCAAGTTTCCCCTTGCTCCACAACCTCACCAGCCTGTGCTTTCTTTTGAATTTTTGATCCTATCCATTCTCATAGATGTAAGGTGGAATCTCAGAGTCATTTTGACGTGCATTTCCCCGATGAATAAGGATTTTGAACATCCTTATTCTTATTTCTTTAAGTGCTTTTCTGCCATTTCTGTTGAGAAATCTCTGTTTAGCTCTGTACTGCAATTGGATTATTAGGGTTGTTGGTGTCTAACTTCTTGAGTTCTTTATATATTGTGAATATTAGCCCTCTGCCAGATGTAGGGTAGGTTGTAATTTTGTCCTAACAACAGTCTCATCTGACTTACAGAAGCTTTTCAGTTTCATGAGGCCCCATTTATTAAATCATGACCTTAGTGCCTGAGCCTTTGGTGTCCTATTCAGGAAGTTGTCTCCTATACTGATGAGTTCAAGGCAATTCTCAGCTTTCTATTCTGTTATAGTTAGTCTATCTGGTTTGATGTTGAGGTCTTTGATCCATTTGGACTTGAATTTTGTGCAGGGTGACAAGTATGGATATATTTGAATTTCTCTACATGCAGACACCTAGTTAAACTAGCACAATTTATTGAAGATGCTTTCTTTTTTCACTGTATGTTTTTGGAATCTTGGTCAAAACTCAAGTGTCCACAGGAGTATGAATTTATTGATCAACCGTTCTGTTTCTATACCAATACTATGCAATTTTAATTGCTATTGCTCTGTAGTACAGCTTGAAATCAAGGATGCCTCCACAAATTCTTTCATTGTTCAGTTCACTTAACTATCCTGGGTTTTTTGTCTTTCCATATGAAATTGAGTATTGTTCTCTCAAGATCTGTAAAGAACTATGATGGAATTTTGATGGGGATTGCATTGAATCTGCAGTTGGTTTTGATAACATGGCCATTTTCACTACATTAATCTTATTGATCCATGAGCATGGAAGATCTTTCTATCTTCTGGTATCTTCCTCAATTTCTTTCTTCAGAGTCCTGAAATTCTTGTCATGCAGGTCTCTCACTTGCTTGGTTTAAGTCACACCAAAGTATTTTATATTATTTGTGGCTATTGTGAAGAGTATTTTCTCTTTAACTTCTTTCTCAGGCCATGTATCACTTGTGTAGAGAAGGGCTACTGATTTCTTTGAGTTAATTTGTTATCCAGCCACTTTACTGAAGATTTATCAGCTGTAGGAGTTCCTTGGTAGAAATTTTTGGATCGCTGATGTATACTGTCATCTATGAATAGCAGTACTTTGAGTTCTTGCTTTCTAATTTCTATTCCCTTGATCAACTTCAGTTGTCTTATTGCTCTAACTAGAACTTCAAATACTATATTGAAGAGATAGAATGAGCAGCCTTGTCTTGTCCCTGATTTTAGTGGAATTGCTTTGTTTCTCTCCATTTAGTTTGATGTTAGCTATTGGCTTGCTGTATATTGTTTTGATTATGTTAGGTATGTGCCTTGTACCCCTGATCTTTTTAATAAGTTTAACATGAATTGGTATTGGATTTGTCAAAGGCTTTTTTAACGTCCAATGAGAAGAACATGTCATTTTTTTCTTTCAGTTTGTTTATATGGTTGATTACATTAATGGATTTTCATATGTTGAACCATCTCTGCATCCCTGGGATGAAGCCTACTTGATCATGCTGGATGATATTTTTGATGTATTCCTGAATTCAGTTTGTGAGTATTTTGTTGAGTATTTTTGCATGAATTTTCATAAGAGAAATCATTCTAAAGTTCTCTTTCTTTTCTGAGTCTTTGTGTCATTTAAATATTAGGGCCACTGTGGCCTCATAGATGATTTTAGCAGTGTTCTTTTGTTTCTGTTTTATGGGATAGTGTTAGGAGTATTGGCATTCGCTCTTCTTTGAAAGCATGGCTCCAAAATCATCTGGCCCAGGGCTTTTGGTTAGGATGCTTTTAATGACTGTTTCTATTTCCATTGTGGTTATACGACTATTCAGATAGTTTACCTGATCTTGGTTTAGCTTTGATAATTAGTGTCTATCCAGAAAAGTCAACCATTTCATTTAGATTTTCCAATTTTGTGGAGTACATACTTTTAAAATAAGATCTAATGATTTTTTGAATTTTCTCAGTGTCTGGTGCTATGTTGCTCTTTTGATTTATAATTTTGCTGATTTGGGAACTGCCTTTCTGCCTTTTAGTTTGGCTAAGGATTTGTCTCTCATGTTGATTTCCTCAAAGAACTAGCTCTTGGTTTTGCTGATTCTTTGTATTGTTCTCTTTGTTTCTAATTGATTGATTTCAGCCCTGAGTTTATTTCCTGGCACCTACTCCTCCTGGATGTGTGTTTCTTCTTTTCTAATCTAAAGCCTTCAGATGTAATGAATCTTTAGTTTCTTAATATGACAACTCTCCACTTTATGAGGGCTCTTAGTGCTATGAACTTTTCCTCTTAGCACTACTTTCACTGTGTCTCAAAACTTTGTTTAGGTTATACCTTCATTTTCATTGAATTCTAGAAGGTCTTTAATTTCTTTCTTTATTTCTTCCATGGCCCACTGATCATTGTGTAAAGAGTTGTTCAGTTTCCACGAATATGTAGGATTTCTGTTGTTCCTGTTATTGTTGAAGTCCAGCTTTAATTCATAGTGGTTTGATAAGATGCATGGGGTTATTTCAATCTTTTTGTATCTATTGAAGCTTAATTTGTAACTGCTTATATGGTCAGTTTTGAAAAAGGTTCTGTGAGCTGCTGAGAATAGGGTATAATATTTTGTGTTTGTGTGAAATGTTCTATAAATATCTGTTATCTCCATTTGAATCATAACCTCTGTTAGTTTCATTATTTCTCTGTTTAGTTTCTGTCTCAATAATCTATCTACTGGTGAGAGTGGAGTGTTAAAGTCTGTCATTATTAATGTGTATGGTTCAATAGATCATTTAACCTTTAATAATGTTTCTTTTATGAATGTGGATGCCCTTGCATTTGGGCCATAGATGTTCAGAATTGAGATCTCCTCTTGGTAGATTTTTCCTTTGATGAGTATGAAGTGTCATTCCCTATCTCTTTTGCTTGCTTTTGGTTGAAAGTCTTTTTATTAGATCTGGAATGGCTACTCCAGCTTGTTTCTTGGGTCCATTTGCTTGGAAAACCTTTTTCTGGCCCTTTATACTGAGATAATGACTAACTTTGTTTATGAGATGTGTTTCTTGTATACAGCAGAATGATGGATTCTATCTATTAATCCATTCTGTTAGCCTGTATATTTTTACTTGGATATTGACAGATCTTAATGGCCAATGGTTATTACTTCCTCTTATTGTGAATTTGGTGGTGGTGGTGGTGGTGGTTGTGGTGGTGCTGTATGTGTCTCACTTCTATTAGGTTTTATGTGAAATTATTTTTTTCTTTTGTTTGCTTGAGTATAGTTAGTTTCATGATTTGTAACTTTCCTTCTAGTACCTTCTGTAGGTTAGGTTAGTGGACAAATACTGTTTGAATTTAGGTTTTCATGTAATGTCTTGGTCTCTCCATCTATGGTGGTTAAAATTTTTGCTGCGTATAGTAGTCTCAGCTGATACCTGTGGTTTCTTAGGGTATGCAAGACCTCTACCTGTAGTGGAATTTTCCCCTAATTGATTAAAATAATAAATACAAGAAGCTAATTACTAGATAAGAAGGAAGTGGGACTTCAGGGTCCTACAGAGAAAGAGGGAAGAAAGGAGGAGAGGGCTTCCTTTTGGTAGGTGGGAACAAAGCAGACATGATGTTGACCAGAGGCTGTTAGTTTGGTGGCAGAATCTACCAGGGTCTGCCACTGGAAGATTTTCAACATAAATTAGTTGGGGAATTTAGAATGTTAGGTTCTGCACTCAGCATTATCTTATCTGTTGGTTCTAAACTAAAATTGTCTGGTGTTTTTCTTCCGTGGTGAATCAACTGAGCTCCAGGAAAAGGTAAACACACACACACACACACACACACACACACACACACACACACACACACTAAATCACTGGGAAATCAAGTGCATCAGGCATCATTCTTGGTTACTGGAGATAGGTTTTCTATCTCCACTGTTGCCTCAGTTTGTGTTTTCTTTATTGCTTCTATTTCCCTTTTCAGATGTTGGACAGTTTTATCCATATATATCCTTCACCACTTTAAAGTCATCTATAATCTTTACAAGATTGAATTTAAGACCCTCAACTTGTGCTTCAGTTTCATTAGGATATTCAGAGTTTGTTGTAACAGGATAGCTAGGCTCTTGGTGGTGCCATATTATCCTAGGTGTTGTTGATTGTGTTCTTATACTGTCCTTTAGACATCTGGTTTTCTAGGTGTTGTTTGGATAATCCTGGTGGGAACCAGACTTCCTGGGAAGGTTGGGGAACCATGAGCCAGATAAAGGAGGTCAGAATACTTGACTCTGCCAGCTGTGTTTCAGGCAGACCCTATTAGCAATGGTATAGAGGGACAATGTTCCAAGCTGATAGTTCTTGGGTCTCCTCAGTCCTCCATGGAGTAGTTGGAGGCTCTTGGGGTCCTTAAAGGATACTCAAGACCAAAGATCAAGCCTAGCAATAGACAATGGACCTCAGAAAATGGCAATCAACTCACCTTTAATGGGCTGTGTCACAAATGAACTTGACTAGGAAAGTATTAATGGAACAGGGTACCAAGCGGGATAGTTGGAGACTTTCCATCAGAAACACAAAGCTCTTGAGATCCCACAAGTGTCCTCCAGACTAAAGAGTAAGCCCAGAGCTAGAAAATGGGGCTCAGGGGACCACATGCAACTCACATCTGCAGATTGTCTCAGGCAGATCATCTGGAATAGTGGTCTGATCAAACTGAGATGGTGAATGTGCTTCTTAAGTGTTAGTTTAGTATTCTGTACTGGGCTGCTTGCTTAATAATTCTTTTTCTTTAATGTATTAATCATTTTATTTGTTATTTCAAATGTTTTCCCTCCATCCTGGCTTCCCCTCCATGAACCCCCTCACTCCATACCTCTCCCCTTTGCCTCTAGGAGGGTGCTCCCCAACCCACCCATCCACTACTGCCTCACCACTGTAGCATCCCTCTTTCTCTGGGCCATCAAGCCTCCACAGGACAAACAGCTTCCCCTTCCACCAATGCCAGATAAGGTAGTCCTCTTCCACATACGTAGCAGGAACCATGGACTGGCCCATGTATATTCTGGTTAGTGATTAGTTCATGGGAGCTCTGCGGGGGGGGGGTGTGGTCTGGATAATTGATACTATTGTTCTTCCTTTAGGATTGCCTTCCCCTAACTCTTCCATTGGGATCACCAGGCTCATTCCAGTGTTTGTCTTTGAGTATCTGCATCTGTCTTAGGTGCTGGTAGAGTCTCTCAAAGGACAGCCATACCAAGTTCCTGTCTACAAACACATCTTGGCATCAGCAATAGTTTCAGAGTTTTGTGTCTGTGGATGGAATGACTCACTCAGTGGGGAGATCTCTGGATGCCTTTTCTTTTAGTCTCTGCTCTATTTTTGTCTCTGCTTTTCATTCTTAGTAGTTTCCCAAAGCACACAGAATAGAGTGGATAAGACCTAGATTGTGTCTACCCAAGATTGATCCTGACTTAGTAGTTTTCAAATACTAGAATTAGTTTTGAAAACCATGAGTCTAAAAGATTATCATATATTTATGAATGTCATTTAGATAATTGATGGGGATGGGGATGGTCTATGCCTATTCAATCTAACATTTTTAAAAAGAATGCTCATAGTTTGTGTGTGTGTGTGTGTGTGTGTGTGTGTGTCATAAAAACAATAGCATTTGTTCTGCAGATGTCATCTATTTTAGTATGTACAGTGGTGGATTAGGGTCAGAAGACAACTGATGGGAGTTTGTTCTTTCCATCCATCTTTTGGGTCCTGGGAATCAAACTTGAGTGGTAAAGCTTGGCTATAAAGCATTTGCCTGGTAACCATCTCATTGATCTCATAAGCCATATATTTAAAGTGTTTTTAATTGATCATTTTATTTGCTTACATTACAAATGATATCTTTCCAAGTTACCCCTCCACAAACCATACCAAGAGATTTGTCCACTGAGCCATGCCCTTAACTCCTAAAATACTTTTAAAATCCTGTTGCATATTAATTTTTTAGAAAAATGTTGTGATAGATTTCCTCTTTCATTGCTGATACATCCTATTTAAATTCTTTTATATTTAATTGGATGGAAACTATGATGTTAGTACTCCATAATTTACATTCAAATTTGATAAACTACTTTACATTATTCATAATAAACGACATGTCCAGTGTTAGCTTGGCCTGATCTAGAAGGCCAAGCTTCTATTATTTGTTTGCTGAAGGTTTTAATTGGAACTTTCTTTTCATATTCATTTTATTTACTTATCCAATAATAGATTCTCTCATATTCAGCATAGTTTTCACTTTGGAAATTGACTAGGAAAAAAAGAGAAAAACATTTCAGATTAAAAACCCCATTATCCCCGAAAGAAATTTTAATAATCACTTACATATGCCTTGAGTGACAGGCATGTCTAATTCCTATTGCATAAATGTCAATGGAATCAAATCTCACAATCATTATGTCAATCTTTTTATTTTTATTTTTTATTATCTTATTAATCATTCCATTCGTTTACATTTCAAATGATAACCCATTTTCCAGTTACCCCTCTACCAACCCTCATCCCATGATACCTACTTCCTGGTTACCCCTCCACCAACCACCCATCCCACATTCAACCTCCCCCCTCCACTTTGCCTGTATGAAGGTGCTTCCCCCGCCCATGCTTTCCCACCCCACCTCTCCAGCATTCCCCTATGCTGAGATATCAAACCTTCCTGGGACCAAGGATCTCCCCTACCATGGCTGTCAGGCAAGGCCATCCTCTGCTACATATGTATCTAGAGCCATGGATCACTCCAGGTACATTACTTGGTTGGTGGTCTAGACTCTGGGAGAACTATGTGGTCAAGCCAGCCTATGTTGTTCTTCCAATGGGGTTGAAATCCCTCTCCACTTCTCCAGTCCTGCCACCTCCCCGACTAGGTTCCCTGAGCTCATTCTGATGGTTGGCTTCAAGCATCCACATCTGCACTGGTCAGTTGCTGGCTTGACCTCCCAAGGAACCACTTCACAAGGTTCCTGTCAGCAAGTGCCTCTTGACAGTGTTGGGATTGGTGTCTGTAGACATGATGGATTCCTGGGTGGGGCAGTCCATGGTTGGCCCTTCCTTCAGTCTCTGTTACATTTTTTGGTCCCTGTTTTTCCTTTAGACAGGAACATTTCTGGGTTAAAAACTGAGATGAGTGGGTGGCCCCATCCCTCTACCAGGAGCCATGCCTATCTACTGGGGGTGGTCTCAACAAATTCTATATATCCCTTCTCTGTGCATTTCAGCTAAAGTCATCCCTGTTGGGTCCTGGGAGCCTCCAGTGGCTATCCCCAGTTCCTCATCCCCTTGTCTCATAATTTTGTTCGATTTCCTGATCCTCTGTACCTCTCTCAAATACCCCAGTTGCTAAAACTGTGCCATCTATTTCCTCCCCCTCCTCTCTCCCTCGTCCCCCATGTCCTCTAATACCCACGATCGTCCTGTTCTTCAGTCAATGCAGGACTGAAACATCCACACCCTGGTCTCCCTCCTTCTACATTCCATATGGTCTGTGAAATATATCATGGGCATTGTGAGCTTTTGGGCTAATATCCACTTATTAGTGAGTGCATAGCATGTGTGTTCTTTTGTGTTTGGGTTACCTCGCTCAGGATGATATTTTCTAGTTCCATGCATTTGCCTGCAAATTTCATGAAATCATTGTTTTTAATCACTGCATAGTACCCCATTGTGTAAATGTACCACATTTTATGTATCCATTCTTCTTTTGAGGGACATCTGGGTTTTTTCCAGCTTCTGACTATTGTAAATAAGGCAGCTATGAGTATAGTGGAGCATGTGTCCTTGTTATATGCTGGAGCATCTTTTGGGTATATGCCCAAGAACAGTATAGTGGAGTCCTCAGGTAGAACTGAGAACTATTTCCAATTTTCTCAGGAACTACAATAGAAGTATTTCCAATTTTCTCAGGAATTGCAAGACGGATTTTCAAAGTGATTTTACCACCTTGCAGTACCATCAGCAGTGGAAACATGTTCCTCTTTCCCTTCATCCTGGCCACCACCTGCTGTCACCTGTAATTTCGATCTTAGCCATTCTGATTGGGGTAAGGGGGAATCTCAGGGTTTGATTTACTGATTTACTGATGACTAAGGATGTTGAACATTTCTTTAACTGCTTCTCAGCCATTTGAAATTCCTTGGTTGAGAATTAGCTATTTAACTCTGTACTCCACGTTTTAATAGGATTATTTGGTTCTCTAGAGTCTAACTTATTGAGTTCTTTATATATTTTGGATATTAGCCTTCTATTTGATGTTGGGTTGGTAAATATCTTTCCCCAATCTGTGGGTTGCCATTTTATCCTATTGACAGTGTCCTTTGCTTTACAGAGCTTTTCAATTTTATGAGGCCCCAGTTGTAGATTGTTGATATTAAAACATAAGCCGTAGATGTTCTGTTCAGGAAGGTTTCCCCTGTGTCCAAGTATTTAATGTTCTTCCCTACTTTCTCTCTTTTAGATTCAGCCTATCTGATTTTATGTGGAGATCCTTGATACAGTTGGATTTGAACTTTGTACAAGAAGATAAGAATGGATCAATTTGCATTTGTCTACATGCAGACCACCAGTTGACCCAGCACCATTTGTTGAAAATGCTATCTTTTTTCCATTGGATGGTTTTAGCTTCTTTGTCAAAGATCAAGTGCCCATAGGTTTGTGGATTAATTTCTGGGTCTTCAATTCTATTCCATTGATCTACCTGCCTGTCTCCATACCAATACCAAACAGTTTTGTCACTA